>NW_004443957.1:7866656-7869363 GCF_000243295.1 Trichechus manatus latirostris | reverse complement strand
CTCCCAGAGCCAACAGAGAGAAAGCCTTTCCCTGGAGCTGATGCCCTGAATTTGGACTTACAGCCTTCTAGACTGTGAGAGAATAAATTTCTCTGTGTTAAAGCCACCCACTTGTGGCATTTCTGTTATAGCGGCACTAGATGACTAAGACCCCCCCTCCCCGCTTTGAGATGTGGTCTAACAAAAAGTATATGACACTCCATATGAAAGTATAAAAGTTAAATTACGTTTAGATGCCTCCACCTTTGTTGAGAAGTATGTGGAAAACCTGCCTGGTGATGACAATTAGTCTCCACAATTAGCAGTCTCCAAACAGTGGCTATACTTTGACAGACCGACTGCTAACTTGAGTTTTCAACACAGCCAAGAGCCAGATGAGAGAAAGTATTCAATCTATGGAAACACAACATAGGCTAATGAGGGGTAAGGGAAATAAACAAGAGGTCTTTTTTAAAGGATTTTCTACTGGAGTATTTGAAGCCCTTTGAATCAAATTGAGAAGAAAACATGGTGCATATATGAACCAAAGAAAGGATATCTTTAAGTATTTACAGCAAAACAAAGCATCCATCAAAAAAGTTAAAAGATATATTTTAAAGTATTTGGGTGAAGAAACAAGCTTAAAGTGGCTAAAGGATTTGCTCAGAATCAAATAGGTGGTGACAGAATTGGGACTTAATCTGGGCTTTCCACTCCTGGTCTAATGGTGGATCTTTAGATCTCCCCTCTCTGATTGAGGAAGAGATAAATTACTGTTCTTCAAATACAGTTAGGAATGAAGAACAAGAGATTTTAAATAGAGAACTCAAATGACTAGACTTTAAAGTATTAATCCTTTGTCTCCAAGGGAAGAAGCTGTATAAGAATTTTACTGAATTCTTTCCTTAGGGGAAGATCTGTTTATCTTTAAAAGTTGTAATGTACCTTTCTGATACCTAACACATCTAATCATGACCTTTCATTATAAAAGGGACACATTCTGAAGGGCAAAGTATTTAACCGAGGACTAAAAATGTTCTCTGGTTCCTGAAGGGTCAACAGAGGGAGAGCATGACGAAAGCAAGAACCTCAGTACCTGAACCAGGACTCTACCAATTTAGTCCCATCTAACAAAGGTTTATATGTACTCTTTACTTTGTGCCAGGCACTATTTTAAGAATTTTATAATTATTAATTCACTTAATCATAATAACCCTAGATGATACCTGCCGACTAAGGTTGACTCTAAGAGCCCATCTGCAGATTTATTTCTATGTTGAAAGGGTCTGCTGACTGAATGATAATGTCCCCTAAGGCAGACAGAATATAAAGCTGCCTAGAAATCCGTAGTAGTTTCTTGTGGCTGCTGTACCAAATTACCACAAACTGGGTAGCTTAAAACAACAGAAACTTACTCTCTCTCATAGTTCAGGAGGCCAGTAGTCCAAAATCAGTTTCACTGACTTGAAATCAAGGTGTCCGTGGAAGAGGCTGCATAGGCCCGGCTCACTATTATTTCCTCCCCACTGCTAACCGCCACATTGTCTCATGATCTTGTCTTTCCTTCTGGCTCCAGTGTCTGCAAAAGGTTTAAGATTAACCGATGTTCCTCCTTGGAGGGTGGAAAACAAGTGATAATGGTCTAGGGATGAAAAACCGAACAAAGCACCCATCTTGTGACAAGATAACGCGGATGTCGCCAGATAACCCCCAAGAATACCAGTAAAAGATGAACTCATCTAAGACATGACCACCTCAAGGGGGAACTAACACAAACTTCCAAAACCCATAATCCTTTCCCTATAAAAGCCTTCAGCCGATCTCCAGTTGGGGAGACGGGTTTTCTGGAGAAATCTATTCCCCTCTGTCTCCTATATATCGATATATAATAAACCTCTTGCTGCTCACCTCACCCCGGTCTCAGAATTGGCTATTGTGGCAGACGGCTCCAATCCACGTTATTGCAGTAACATCAGCAGGGCCACACTCTCTCTGAAGGCTCTTGGAGAGAATATATTCCTTGCCTCTGCCAGCTACTGGTGGCTGCCAGCATTCTAGTCTTCAAGGCCAGCGTCATCAGATCTCTGCTTCGGCTTCACATCACCTCTTCCTCTGTATGTGGGTTTGTCAAATCTGCCTCTGCCTCTCTCTTGTAACGGTGATGGCATTTAGGGCCTACCTGGATAATCTCTCCATCTCAAGATCCTTAACTGAATCACATCTGCAAAGAACTTTTTCCAAATAAGGTTACATTTACAGGTTCCAGTGATTAGGACCTGATATCTTGGTTGGGGAAGGGGGGGTGGGATTTTCAGCCTACCACAAAATCCCTCTGGCTAATAAGAGTCCCCCACCCCAACACATACAAATCCTACCAAATTTGAGCAGGACTCTAAAGTCAAACCCTTTTTCTGCAACTTCATCAAAATCACAGGTCAACAGATGAGTGGGTAAAACGTGATCTATCTGTACAATGTAATGATATTCAGCCCTAAAGAGTAATTCTAATACATGCTACAACATGGATGAACCTTGAAAACCTGTTGAATAAAATGAGTCAGACACAAAAGGGCAAATATTGGATAATCCCACTTACATGAAATATATAGAATAGGCAAATGCATAGAGATAAAAGTTTATTGGTTACCAGGGGCTGGGGGAGGGGAAAATGAGTTACTGCTTACAGGTGCTGAGTTTCTGTTTGGGATGGTGAAAAACTTTTGGAAAT
>NW_004443957.1:7843421-7866556 GCF_000243295.1 Trichechus manatus latirostris | reverse complement strand
GGCAAATGTAAAGAGCTCTCTTTAAGGTACCTTGCAACAGAGTGAGCTACCTGTTCTTGGAGTTGTTCAAGCAGAAGCTGGATGACTTACGAAGGCAATCCTTGCACTGGTTGAGCAGTGATTTAGATGTAACTCTTAAGATTCCCTTTCAGTGTTTAAAGAATGCCATTCTAATTCTTCCCCAGATTTTCCATACATCACGTTGCTTGCACACATTGGCCAGGAAACACCAAGGCAACATTTCTGCTGAGCAATCACCTTTTATCTGTGGGTCTTAGTTGGAATTCAAGTCAGAACCTGCAAGCAAATAGGACTACTTGTCTTTCTCACAGCATGTACTTCTTATGCTGATTTTACTCCTGGCTTTATCTTCTCTCTCCTACCCTCCTTTGTCTTGATTTCCAAACCCACTTACTTTCTTTTTTTTTTATTGCATTTTATCTTACTGTTGTGTAAATTTTTAGAAAGTAGCCTTAAATAATTTTTGGAACAAATATCGACCAAATTTAAATAAGTAAATGTATGAGTAGGCACCTCTGTGTACTAGAGTATGCCTCCTATCCTATGGGGCAGGCTTCTCTTCCTTCTTCAGCAGCAGGGGCAGGTAAGTTCAACTTCTAGGTCTTACGTTGGGTTCCTTTGAGTTCCCACACAGTGGAAATGACTTGTAAGGGTGTCTGAGCTTGTATAGGTTATTGATCAATAAGACTGTCATTTAGGGTGTGTGTGACAGAAGCTTGGGGGGGTGTCACATGGCACATGACTGAAGGGAGATAGAGTTGAACCTAATGTTTTCTGCCAGAAAGGCAAATGGGGCTATAATTTGGAGACCAATACCCAGTGGAGAGTATTGATGACTATGAAATATTTGTAACATGGTAACTATGAGTTGAATCTGGTGAGGGCCCATCCTCATTCGCCAAACTCATCTCCACTCTAGAATCCTAAGGAATTTATGCACAGGGACACACCAGATACATGGGCAGTATGATTAGCTTGCCCTTCAACCTCAAATCCCCAAGTCTTTCCTACCATTGTGCTGGACTCACGAATTTCAAATGAACTTTCTTGTCTCTTTAGCACAAATCATGTTTGTTACGGATTGAATTTTGTCCCCTCAAAATATGTGTTGTAAATCCTAAACTCTATGCCTGTGGTTAAAATCCCATTGGGGAATGGACTGTTGTTGTTATGTTAATGAGGCAGGATTAGTGTAGGGTGTGTTTTGAGTCAGTCTTTTTTGAGATAAAAACAAGGGAGAGAAGCAGAGATGGGAGAAGAGAGATACCAAGCCACATGAAGATTGCCCAGGATCAGAAACTCAAAGAAGACAAGGACCTTCCTCCAGAGCTGACAGAGAGAGAAAGTCTTCCCCTAGAGCTGGCACCCTGAATTTGGATTTCTAGCCTCCTAAACTGTGAGATAACACATTTCTATTTGTTAAAGCCACCTATTTGTGGTATTTCTGTTATAGCAGCACTAGATAACTCAGTGTTCTAAAGGCAGTCTTATATGATCTTACCTTTTCTCCCTGAGCCATCCCCTAAAGGCAGGAGAAAAAAAAGAGAATGAAGGATAAAGGGTGCCTTTCTTCCCTACAACCTAGAACAGAAGTGAGCTAAGTTATCCACTCCTCACTTTCCTTCTCCTTGGCTGCGCTCTTGTAAACTAGGCTTGGCCATCCAAGAATCAGGAAGTACTCTCAGGCCTTATGGTGACTGTTACTTTAACCAAGACAATTTCTAATGTTACAAATGGTTAATGCGCTTGGCTGCTAACTGAAAGGTTGGAGGTTCAGGTGCATATAAAGATGCTTTGAAAGAAAGGCCTGGCAACCTACTTCCGAAAAATCAGCTATTGAAAGCCCTATGCAGTTGTTTACTCTGACACACATGGGTTCACCGTGAGTCAGAATCACTTGATGGCAACTGGTTTTATTTCTAATGCACATACTTCTCCCACCAGAATCTACCTTTCCAGTATAATGATTTATATGTTCCTGGGGCTTTATTTGTCACTGACTGTTACTAGAGCATCTGTTAGAGATAAAATAGAAAGTAGAGAGAGGGGGTCTCTGAGCTGCTGCCAGAGTTTGGGGATGCATAATTCTTCAGTTAGCATTGGCCGCTGGCCTCTCCTGGGGCATCTGGGCTATCACTTCTTCTTTGCTGACTATTGCTTCATGCTTTTATTTTGCTAATATTGCTTTGTTGGTGTATTTAATAAAGGTTTTGCTCAACATTCTGTAGATCCTAAGCTTGTTTGTGTAAGCCCTCCAGAGGATAGGTCAAGAAAACCATGTTGGAAGCTGTATTTCACTGAACTAGATACCCAGATGCCTGTCCTCAGTTGACCTGTGGCCAGAGAATTCTGGCCAAGGGCTTGTCAAGGTGGAAAGTAACACATTCCTATCACAATCAGAACAAAGACATCAGTCAGGGTGTTAAAACTTTTTCCAAATCTCACAATAGGTGGTCAGCCAGTCAGGTGGCCCACGAACTTTTGTAGAATTTTCACCCATGAAACTCATTAAACAGGTGTCAGTTGTTCATGTGTAACTTCCAAATGTTATCTGTACAACATAAACTCTACTACCTGCAAATAGAATGGGCTCACATACAGTTCCCTGAACTCTATACATCTCTCTGTACAATCTTTCATGAAGACAAGAAGATGGGACATGCTGGGGCTTTTACAGTCAGGAAGGTTTCTTCAGGCAGAAAGATAAAACTGAATTGCCAACTTGCCTACAGTGAAATGAAGGGATATGAGTTGCTGTACAGCCTTTCCATCACCCATACATTTAGCATGCGTCTGTAATCATAGGCTCTGAAAGAAATTAGGCCTGTGCACGTAGAAGTCAGACCAAGAGCCTGTAAAAAATATTATACAGTAAATCATTAAATAATAAAGCGTTGTGATGTAAGATTAGGGGGTTGTACCAGATTATCTATTGTTGCAGCCATTTAGTGATTCTGGCTTTGACATTAAAGCCAGTAATGAATTTAAGTTGACATGACCACAGTCTTTGAAATTGTGGTAACAGCTCTCCATAGGCATTCTCTAGGTTTCTGGGCCTAATTAGACCTGTTACCTAGAATATGTACAACAGAATTTTGTTTAGGAAAAGACCTCAGCAATTTGAAAGTATGGTGAATGTTTAAAGAGCCAAAATTGCTTTTCTGAAGAAGAAAAGGTGAAAGGGCTGGCCTAACTGCAGTCTCTCATCTAGATAAATGAAGGCAGAAATACAACTTGAAATCCAATTTAGAGTTTGTTTACCAAAAAAGAAAGCAAAAAATCCCACCTTTTGTGAGTTAGACTTTCCTTATGACATGTGATGCTATTTCACTCAAACTGAAAACCTACTACCGATTCAATCTGTTTGGGATCTGCTGTAATATGTGAGAGGGCTGTGGAGTTGTGGAAAGTTTTCTGCAATAGGTACCTGAAGACCGAGTTTGAACCTGGTTCTTACAGCTTCTACCTGGATGGCTTTGGATGAGTCATTTACTCTCTCTGAACCTCAGTTCTTTCATGTGTAAGAAGTGAATTCCACCCAGCCTTACAGGGTATGTAAAACCAAAAAAACCAAACCCATTGCCATTGAGACAATTCTGACTTGTAGTGGCCCTATAGGACAGAGTAGAACTGCCCCGTAGAGTTTCCAAGGAGTGGCTGGTGGATTCGAACTGCTGACTTTTTGGTTAGCTGCCAAGCTCTTAACCACTAGGCCAACAGGGCTCCACAGGGTATGTTAAAGCACCTTTAAGTATTATGGAAATACAGGGCAAGTGAAAGAAAAGAAAGCGGAGGTATCTCTTTTGATCAAACTCCTTCACTGCCTTGGTGACCCAGCTTCAGTACTTCATTTGCAAAACAATGACAATTTCCCTAAAAGTTTTAAGCACCTTCTGTGGGCATCTGCTGTCATGAAGCTTCAAGCTTCCTTTAGTCTGATCTATTTGAACGTCTTAGACTTTTCATCCAAAAATGAAGGTGGCTTGAAACCTTAAAAACTGGTTTGACTTAGATTAGGGCCTAAGACTCATCACAGTAGCCCTTTCCCCTCTGTTCCGTTCTTCAAATGAGGATTTCTCCAGACAAGGTTCATGATAAGCCTAGCCTCTTCCTAGCAAAACAGCTATTTTTTCTATTTTATTCAGAAAATTTCAAAAGTCACAGGACCTTCTAGATAAATACCTAACACTATTTGACCTAGACAAAAATAAGCATTTTAAAGGAATAGACTGATTTTTTCCAACTCAATCAAATAATGTAACCTTTGAAAGTAACCAACTTTATTACATGGCTTCTGAGGACTACTTCTTTCACTTTCCTTGATACTTTCATTAAAACAAGCAAATGAGCACATCTGATTTGGAAGCAAAGTAAAAATATTTCTTTTCCAAGCCATCCTTATCAAAGATAAATTCCTTCTGCAGAATGATGGTTCTTAGAATCACATATGATCCTCTCTCCTGATGAGTTTCTTCAGATTCCAAAATTGTTAGGAAACAGGAAATGCTATCCGGAAAACTCCTCCAACCTCTCACAGGCACGCCCAGAAATCTAGCTATGAAAACAATCTTTCTGAAAGGTGATGTCTGGGCCTCTTTTGTGACACATCTAAGTTGATCATACCTGTGATACCTCCTTATCAAACCAACCCCATTGCTGTTGAATTGATTCCGACTCATGGCAACCCCATGTGTTACAGAGTACAACTGTGCTCCACAGAGTTTTCTTAGCGGTAATCTTTATGGAAGCAAATCACCAGGCCTTCTGTGGCACCACTGGGTGGGTTCAAATCACCAGCCTGTAGGTTAGTACAAATGATTTGCATCACCTAGGGACCTTTCTATCTCCTTAGATTTCACTTTATTGCAGCACTTGCCTATGGCTTAAAATGGGCATTTAAAGGTAGTTAAGAGTACAAATTCCAGCTCTGCCTTTATTTAGCTATGTGAAAGAAAAAAAAATAATAACAAACATCTTATTTTGATTTTAAGGGATATTTCTTACCCATGAAACCAAAAGTTAATGGGAAAAGAAAAAAGCCTGACCCAAACTGCAAAAGCATTAACTTTTTTTTTCACCAGAAGCTGCTCTACAGCATTGTAAATTTGTCTTTTCCAGCTAGAAAAGGATAGTCAATAACAAACACATTACCTGGTGAGTTAATGAAAAAGACTGTGGGCATCTTTAATTTTAATTTCAAGAGGTCTCAAAGCTACAAATGGGTACAGGGCCAAATCTTCGGAGTTACCTTTTTAATGCTAACTCGGTAATCGTTAATTACTTGATCATTATGGAAACTCGTATTCATCAAGGAAAAAAATATTTAAGCTTCTGGAAAATCTCCAGTCCTCAGGAGCGTCTTTTTTCTTCACTCATGGAAGACTCCGCTCCTCCAATCTGCAAACTGTTTATTAAATTATGAAACAATCGAATATTGTATTCTTGTTTTAAGATAATTCAAAGGTTTATTTTTAACAATTGTTAAGTGGCCTACTTTGGACTACTTGCTTTTAGAGGTGAAATGATCTTCCTGAATGCATACAGAATGATTGCTTGGATTAAACCTTATGTTTCAATTTCTTTGAGTTTTGATTATTTTTAACAGTAGCAAGAAAGTCCCACTCTGAACTTAAAGGTAATGATGTATGCTATGGAGCAGTAAAGAGCACTAGTTGAATTTATTTATTTTTTAATCATCTGTAGAAACTTTGCAAGGAGAGTCTATTAGAAAATGCTGTATTTAGAACAGTGCATTACGCTTGCAGTGAGAGAAAGCTCCAGGCGATTTACATATATTTCACCTGGAGTATTAAAATGTGCAATGATTTAAATACATATATCCCCACTGCATTGTAAGAGGAGGCAATGTGTTTAGTCCTTACCGAAAGTAAGGGAGAGTCTTCATGCTTGCCTTAGTTCAGTCCACCTCTAACTTCTGACAGACTATCCAATAAGGATAAGAGGCACTGTGGATCACAGTGATTTCAGAATAGCCCAGAGGCAACAAGCCAGGAAGGAACCTGTTCTGAGCTATGGGGATCCAGAGCCTGAGCCTGAACTGGTCCTTCGTGCTTCACTCCTTGTCAGTGTCTCGCCCAATGCCAGTGGACTGGGGGTCTCCTGGCCATAGCCTTGGGGCCCAGGGCAGGCCAGTCTCTTCCTTAGCCCTACAGGGAGACCCCATAGCCTGCACAGAGCTGAACCGGTCTTTAAGTGCTGGGCACTGGGCTGACGTAAAGCAGTGCTTCTGAAATCCTGTGCAAAGAATCATCTGGGGCTCATGTTAAAATGCAGGGAGTGACTCAGTAGGTCTGCGGTGGACACGAAACCTGCATTTCTAACAAGTGTCTGGTGATGCCTGGCTCATGGACACCACTGAACACTAAATACCTGAAGCAGTGAGTCTCAACCTTGCTGCCCATTAGAGTCACCTGGAGAGCTTTTAGAACCATACAGATGCCTGAATCTCTTGATGGTTGGAGCCCAGGCATCACTGGTTTTCTAGAAGCTCCCCAATCACTGACTGGGGCTGAAAACAGCTCATCTAAGGGTCCAATTCACTGTAAAGCAGAAGCCCAGCCTCAAATGAATAGGTTCCTGCAGATGACCAGACTTAACCTTGGTCTTGTCACTTTCAATTTTCTTGTCCTCCATGACCAGAAAAAGAAAACAAAAAATGCTGAAGGTATTTTACTGCTGAAGGCAATGTACTGCCATCCCTCATTTTAGTCAATACTTTCAAGAAAGGAAAGAGGAAGGAATATTCTCTCCTCTTTGTACCTCGCCAGCTCTTAGCACAGGGTCACGGACACAGGTTGTCAGCACTTGGTAGTTTGTGATGTTGAGTTTTATTTCCTCTCCCTAACCCTGAAAGAGGTGCTAGTAAGCAGTAATCTCATCTGAAGATGGAAGAGAAGCAAGGGGTCTGGAGTATTCAAAACCTTACCAGTGAAAGGACAGTGAGAATGGTTTCACAATTTGAAGAATGTAATCAATGTCACTGAATTATACATGTAGAAATTATTGAATTGACGTGGTTTGCTGTATATATTTTCACCACAAACAAAACAAAAATCCTGACCAGTGCTGAGACCTAGCAATTACTGGTGGTCTACTATCAATAAAATGACTCCAGAATCAGATCAAAAGAGCAATAAAGTGTCTTTCAGATTCTTAATGACCAGAAAACAAATCAAAATCGTCTTCAGCATTTGATTTTAGTCAATACACTCAAATTATGAAAGTTGGTGATTCTATTCAGACAAAAATAATATGTATCTACAGATAGCATTTTATAGTCATTTACACCTACAAAGTATAAAGTTTTCATAAAGTAGTTTAATAAATATATTAAGGCTTAAGGTAATCATTATTTTAAGCAGATGATAGTTTACATACTAGTTTACTAGTAAATCCTAAACATACTAGTTTACATTTAGAATCTTTAATAACAAAAAGTTTACCATCTTACAGTGAAGGATACAAAACATTAGCTTGCCCCAGTTTTTTTCTTTTCCCCCATTCAACGTATCTTCCTTCCACCTATATCTGATGGACAAAGAATGATCTAGATTTTTTGATAGATTGAGAAAACACAGTTGTTAGGTGTGATTTGAAATGTTTACTTTTTCAGCAAAAAACTTTCACTGAGTTGCCTGGACAGTTAGTAATGCAGCTTACAAATAAGTAAAACTGAAACTAGTGATTTAAAAGTTGATTTAAATAGAACAGCTGTACAAGGTACTGAGGAAGGGGAACAGTTACTTTTCATATATCCCAACATTGAGGCAGGAGCCCTACCACAAGGAAGGTGTCAATAATCTACTGTCTGTAAGGAAGTAACCAGTCAAGTCATCTAGCACAATACCCTTGCTAATCTAACACCCACTAAGGCATTTTGCAGGGACCCTCTCATCAATGTTATGACTCCCCAGCAGGAGGGAGTCACGGATATGGCTAAGCACCTCAGGTCTGCATAGGCAAAAACCCAGCCATCAGAACAGACTGCCCACATGTGTTGATGGAGAAGGCTTGCTCACAAATCAGCCTGGCAGTGTTCATCCCACACGCCGAGGCTGTCCAGTGGAGGAGCACAGGAGGGTCCTGAAAGAAGCATTTGCAAGAGGAGAAACAAGTCCTGACGTGTGTCCAGTTGTAAGGGTTTCCCCAATAGTCAGAGTCCTCCTGAAGACCCTAGATGGACTCCAGGATCCAATCACTGCTAGACAGGGGTGAGACAGGCAGTGCCATGTCCCTTGGGCCTTGCTCCCTCCTGTCATGGAGCCGGCTCTGCTCCTGGAAATACTCCTCCTCATCATCAAAGAAGCCGTTTTCCAGCGTGTATGAGCAGTCTGGGCTGGAGGCTGCCTGGCACGCTCCCTTGTACTCCTGAATTGACTCGTAGAGGCTGTAGAGTTGACAGAGGAGGGACATGTCCAGCTGTCGGAGGCCAACCTTGTGGAGAGGCGAGGAGATAAAACCAGAAGTCAACACGGGTTAATTTTAAGATTGCGTACTCCACTAGCAACATGCTGATGGCTGAACATTCGTTCCATACAGCTGATGACTCAAAGCATTGCTGGATGCTTTGCACTTCTAGTTTTGACAAAATCTTAATTGAGTTTCCCCAGACCTCAGACAATTACTCAGTGTGTCAGGGAAGGATTACAACTGTGGGGCAGTGAGCCCCAGCCTGTGGAATTACCTGGCGCTCCTGAACACAGTTGCTGATGCAACAGTATTGCACATCTGGTATCTCCACCTGGTTTCACTTTGAACACTAACATGCAGATGTGTCATTTTCTCTCCCTGTGGTCAGATGAAGGGAAGACCCACACTGCCTTCCCTAATATGGCATCAGGATCCCAAGAGACCCGGTCATTCTTACAGCTCCCTGGGCAACAAGTGCCCTCTTGCCTGTGGCAGTTGTTCACCAGTCAGCATCACACACTGCCTCCTGGGGCACCGCCTTTTGACCAGGCCGACCCCTAGGCTCTCAAGAGAAGAGACCAGTGGTCAGACCCTTCCTCCTGAGAGGCTCCGTCTTACTGAGACAGTCTAACCCAGGAATGGTTGTGGGAGCACTCCTCAGAGCAACCAACAGAAGAAAGCCTAGTAAGGTAAGGTCCCCTAGAGTTCTCCCTGGGAGTTATTTTCATGAGTGGTGAAGAAACCACAAACATTAACAAGTTAGATATCTGATTATCTTCAAATTCCTCTCTTCCCCACAGCCCACCCCAGGGAAGGAGCACAGAGTCCTACAGTGCATTGTTACATCGATCCCACAAAGAGAAGGGTTAATGCATTTGGCAATGCAGTATATACCGGCGCATCCTAAACTTCCAAGTGTATGAGAAGTCCTTGAGCATCTTGTTAAAAGTGCAGATTCTGGTTTGGCAGGTTGGGCTACTGGCAGTCCAGGCTTCTAACAAGCTCCGTGGTGGTGCTGATGCAGTATGCTGCCTGCCCACCTCATTCTGAGTAGCAGGGAAGAACGTCTAAACATGGTACCAGGAGACCTGCCTTCTGCAACTTGGACCTTAAGCAAGTTACTTACCAACTCTGTGCCATGGTTTATGTCAAAAAGGAATAGTAATTTCTCTTACTAAGTTATTAGAGGGATCAAATGGAATATTAATTCATTTCAACAAACAGCAACCGAATGCCTCCTGTATACCAAGTGCTGTGCTAAGTGCTAAAGGTCCTTGGTATATGCACATATAAAAATGCATAGAAAGCATTCATGACTCATTAATCTAGTAAAGAGGTTTTCCCCATAAGACAGACTTTCCAGACTTTCGCAAAAGGAGAGCTGAGGCCAGGAGAGAAGCATCATCTTGTGACAAGACTGGGTGTTGAATTCCAGGTTATTCTTCATACCCTTAACCAACGTAAACCATCAAGTAAACACTGGCAATGTCTCTACTACAGCCTGAATAAACTATAAAAAACAGAACTATGTTATGTTTATATAGTGTATTCTGTTGAGAAACTCAATGCAAGATTTTCCAATACAGGCAGTCTGTTTTTACTGTAGCAACCCCACATTACTCTAGAATTCCTTCTACCCTGTTGTTGTTGTTAGGTGCCATCAGTTCAGTTCCAACTCATAGCGACACTATGTACAACAGAACAAAACACTGCCTGGTCCTGCGCCTTCCTCATGATCGTTGCTATGTTTGAGCCCATTGTTGCAGCCACTGTATCAATCTATCTCTTTGAGGGTCTTCCTCTTTTTCACTGACCCTCTACTTTACCAAGCATGATGTCCTTCTCCTGATAACATGTCCAAACTATGTGAGACAAAGTCTCGCCATCCTTGCTTGTAAGGAGCATTCTGGCTGTACTTCTTCTAAGACAGATTTGTTCATTCTTTTGGCAATCCATGATATATTCAATATTTTTCACCAACACCAAAAAGGCATCAATTCTTCAGTCTTCCTTATTCACTGTCTAGCTTTTGCATGCATCCTTCTACCCCAGAACTCCTAAAAGCCACAATTGGGGTGCATAGTCTCTAGGCCCAGCTTTGCTACTCTTGATGGCTTTGTGGAAGGTCCTCGCCCTCAACTGGCCTATACAACAAGAGGCTTAGGCTGTGTCATCTATGGCTAGTTCAAAGACTTTGAGACTCCAATAGTAAACTGTTGCTTCTTTGTCCTTTGTTCTTTGCAATGAGTTGCAACTGCCTAGAAGAGAGTTCCCAAGAAGAGGGCACAGACTTGGCTCAGTGGCATCCTACTGTCAAAAGTACATCTTTAAGAGGTAAGAAAGGAGCCCTGGTGGTGCAGTGGTTAAGCACGTGATTGCCAATCAAAAGGTCCGTGATTCAAACCTACCAGAGACTCCACGGGAGAAAGATGTGGCAGTCTGCTTCCGTAAAGATTATAGCCTTGGAAACCCTATATGCAGTTCTACTGTGTCCTATAGGGTCGCTATGAGTTGGAATCGGCTCAAAGGCAACAGATTTGTGTTTTTTTTTTGTTTGTTTAAGAGGTAAGAAATGGGTAAACCAAGATGCCCAGGCCACCACCACATACCTGCCTATGGTCAGATACCATCACTACTTTCCCTGAATTAGCACGTGAGTATGCATGTGGAACAGGAGGGAGGGAGGATCCTGACGTGTGTTTTCAAAATTACCCCTAGATGATTCTGATGCCCAGTTCTAGTTAAGAACCAGAATTCTTCACACAAATACCTATCTTTCCTGGGCAACTTACACTCCTTGTAATCACTCAATTTTAGGCCAGCAGAGACAGGAAAACACAGAATTAAAACTGCAGGATCTGAAGCCTGCCTGCCCACATTCAGATCCTGGCTTTGCCACTTGTTAGCTGTGAGACCTTGGACAATTGCCTTATTTCTAAAAACAGCAACAACTGCTGCGATTATTTATTTTCATTATTCCCCATTATGATAGCCTGCTGAATCCCATCTTGGAAGTTAATGGCACACACAGGATCATCTGGGTAGCAGTAACTAGTGCCGCTCTGTTACTCCCTTCCCCTCCATTCAATGCTAAGATGGAAAAGCAACCCAGGTAGCGTGAAAGTACCCCCCGTCATCTTAGGTAAGAAGACCTCTAGTGTAACCAAACAAGATGAAACCGAACCAGCAAAGCTGCCTTATGAGAAGCAAAGTGGTCACTGCAGAGTTTCCAACAGGAAAGGCCCTTGGATGTCTCTTACCTCAAAACTGAAAAGGTAGGAGCCCAGTACCTCCCAAGCCAGGACATTCTTTTTCAAATAGATGTAACAATTCCTCACACAGTGAAAATCTACCAGCATGTAGGTTCTACAGAGCTCTCTGTGCTACATGAAACCTTTCAACATACAAACAAATCTAAGTTCTCTTTCATAACGACACTTTAAATATTTGAAGATAATTTTCATTCACTCGTCCCAACCCCTAAAAAGTAAATCTTCTCTTTTCTAAGCTAAATATCCTCAACTATTTTCATTATGATGTTCTGGTCCACTACCTATCCTAGTCTCTTTCTTCTGGACTTGCTCTATTTCCCAAGATTCTTCTATAGTATCCAGAGCTGAATACAATAACCAAGCCACAAGATTCTGACTGGGAAAATCCAAATATATCTCTCTTTTCTGAGACTTAATTAGGATATAAACTTTAATTAAAAAAAGTCACACCCTCCCAATATTTGCTCAACAGTAATGGAAATGATTCACTGTAATCTAGATATACTTCTACTGAGTCACTTTGATACTAGTAGGATTAGGCAAGCCCAAGACTATTATTTCCTACCTCAGGAATGAATATTAGAAAATACATAAGTAGCAGTGAGCTCATTTTCACCTTTGTGGGATAGTTTGAGCTCAGCCCAGGTAAAAATAGAAGCCTGGGCTCTATGGCTCTAAAAATCCCTTCTAGGTTTCAAAGGCTATGACTTCCCATGACCCCATGCTACCCAAGACACACTACAGTGTTCCACACTTTTCTCCTTAAGGTACTGTGGGGTAAAGAATTTAACTTTACCCAAAGAATCTGGTTTTTGTCCTCGGTTCCTTAGAATTTCCCACAATTTAAGTGTCTTTGATGAGGCCTCTGGACCACACCTGAGGGTTTATGCTAATGTGGTGACTTAGGTGGGGGCTAGCCTAAAAGACCACCATGTGGTATCAGCCCAACTTCAGGGAAAAGGGACTCATTCAATCAATCATGACTACATAATGAGGCCATAATAAAGGCTCTGGACACCAAACCTCCATGTACTTCCTGATTGGACATCAACGTATGTGGGAAGATAGTGCATCCCTTTTTTGGGACATGGAGGCTTTGCGCTGGGAATTCTCCCAGACCTCGCTCTATACGTCTCTTTATTTATATCTTTTTTGCTATAAGAAAACTGAAATCACAAGTATAACAGTTTCTTGACTTCTGTGAGTTGTTCCAGCAAATTATCAAACCCAAGGTAGTGGGAGCCAGCAGGTCAGAAATGAGGGTGCCTG
The DNA here is from genome assembly GCF_000243295.1 of Trichechus manatus latirostris. Classification (NCBI taxonomy): domain Eukaryota; kingdom Metazoa; phylum Chordata; class Mammalia; order Sirenia; family Trichechidae; genus Trichechus; species Trichechus manatus. The sequence goes on along the minus strand of NW_004443957.1, from coordinate 7,853,564 downwards.
GGGACTCCCGAGCTTACAGATGGCATCCTGAAGGGGCAGCGGGAAACCCTGAATTTGTAGCCAACAGGTCAGAAGTGAGAGTGTTAGGACACCCAAGCTTGCGGATGGTGTCTGAAGTCTTGGGCAGACTTGGCAGTCTGGAGGACTGCGCCCTTTAATTTGTGAGCTCTGACCTAGGTCTGGATGGCTAGAGTCAGAGGAAGAAGTTCTGCATGTGCAGCTGGTGTCAGAACAGAAGTGCAAGAGAGGGGAACAGAACCGATAATAAATTGATTTGGATTGATCAACATACATTTGGAGTCAGAGAAATGGGATTTGATTTTCACACAAGTACCATTCCCAAAGTATTCCCAGGCCTAAACAGGATTAGCACGAGGCAGGGAGTCAGCAGCAAAGAGGGCTGTGTCCTGGGCCTTTCTGCACTGCAGCAAGCAGATGACTAACAAAGCAGCTTTGTCATCGGGAGGAACGCTGTCCCAGAAACAAACGTCTGACCTACCTAGAAACACAGTGTGATTCCTGCCACACAACCTATTGCACAACAAAACATGTAGAGTAATTTAACAAGGCTTTAAACACACACGTGCATGCTTACGCCCATGAATGAGTGACAGATCCACCCATATCCCAGCTTCTCAGTGCCACCTTCTTCAGGCACTTCATGAAACTTTCTCTTACTTATCAGAACACCACTAAATTAGCCGTGACATGAAGTGAGTGGTGAAATGAACACACCTAACTTCCTAGCCAAGAAACTACTTCCTCGCCTGTGGCTGTTTTAACACTTTCACTTAACTTCTTGTTGTTGTTGAGAATATACACAGCAAAACATATACCAATTCAAGTTTCCACATGTACAATTCAGTGAAGTTGATTACATTCTTCAATTTGTACAACCATTCTTACCGTCTTCTGAGATGTTCCTCCCCCAATGACATAAACTCACTGCCCCCTAAGGTTCCTATCTAATCTTTCAAGTTACTGTTGTCAATTTGATCCCATGTAGATATATCTTAAAAGAATATAACGCTCAAGGCAGACTTTCTTGACTAGTTAAACTAAACCACTATTTGGTTTTAAGAAAATTTCAGGGGATATTTTTGGTTTAAGGTTTAAAGATGACCTCAAGGCAATAGTTTCAGGGGTTCATCCAGCCTCCATAGCTCTAGAAAGTCTGGATTCTATGAGAATTTGAAATTCTTTCTGCATTTTCCCCCTTGGATCAGGATTCTTCTATGGAATCTTTGCTCAAAATGTTCAGTAATGGTAGGCGGGCACCATCTACTTCTGGTCTCATAGCAAAGGAGGCAGTTGTTCATGGAGGCAATTAGTCACACATTCCATTTCCTCCTCCTATTCCTGACTCTCCTTCTTCCTCTGTTGCTCCAGGCAAATAGAGGCCAATTGTTGAGCCTTGGATGGCCACTTGCAAGCTTTTAAGACCCCAGGAACTATGCAATGAACTAGGAAGTGGAACAGAAGAACTAAACATGTTATTAGGCCAATTAACTGGGATGTCACATGAAATCATGACCCTAAACCTCCAAACCAAGGAACCAAACCCCATGAGGTTTTTTGTTGTACATGAACAGCCTCAGCAGCTATTCTTCATTTTCTGGTCGTTGTTGTAAGTATGTCTATCACACGCCTTTGCCAATTCAACATTTTACAGATGTACAACTCATTGACAGCACTTATAATAACCAGCTGTGCAATACTACCCTTAATCAGTGGGATTTTTCCATCACCATAAACCGAATAATTCCCCCCCCCCAGCTCCTTCCACGCCTGGTAACCACTAATAAATTTTATTCTCTATGTTCTTGTCTTTTCATATAAGTGAAGTCATACAATATTTGTCCTTTTGTGATTGGCAGATTTCACTCAGCATAATGTCTTCCAGCTCCATCCACATTGTAGCATGTATCAAGACTTCATTTCTCCTACTGGCTGTGTAGTATTCCATTGGGTGTATGTATCACATTTTGTTTATCCATTCTCATCTGTTGATGGGCGTTTAGGTTGCTTCCACCTGTTGGCTATTGTGAATAGTGCTTCAGTGAACAAGGGTGTACAAATCTCTTTTTGAATCTCTGCTTTCAAGTCTTTTGGGTATATACCTAGGAGTGGAATTGTTGGGTGATATTGTTCTATTTTTAGTTTTTTGGGGAACTGCTACATTGTTTTCCACAATGGCTGTACCATTTTGCATTCCCACCAGCAATGGATAGGGTTCCAATTTCCTCACATCCTCGCCAACATCTGTTATTTTTTGTTTTTTTATCTTAACCATTGTAGTGGTAGTGAAATGATATCTCACTGTGGTTTTGATTTGCATCTCTCTGATGGCTAATGACGTCGAGCATCTATTCTTGTGTTCGGTGGCCATTTGAATGTTCTCTTTGGTGAAATGTCTATTCAAGTTCTTTGCCCATTTTATGATTGGGTAATTTGTCTTTTTGTTGTTAAGTTGTCTAAGTTTTATATATATTTTGGTTATTAGATTCTTATCGGATATGTGGTTTCTGAGGATAATCTCCCAGTCGGTAGCTTGTCTTTTCACCTTTTTGGTAAAGTGTTTTGATGTACAAAAGATTCACTTAACTTTTTACAGGAGCAAGTCAGAAATCCTCAGCCAACATTCCATAATCTGGTCTGAATCTATTCTTCAGGCTTAGGTCCCCTTCTCCCCTACCTGCACCTCATGCAAGGGTCAAATTGGGGCCCCTTCTGCTCCCATTTCATCTATAAAGCCTCTTTGACTGCCTAGCTTAATGCCAGTTGTTATGAATTGAATTGTATCCCCCAAATATGTGTGTCAACTTGGCTCTGCCATGATTCCCAGTATTGTGTTGGTTGTCCACCATTTTGTGATCCGATGTGATTATCCTATGTGCTGTAAATTCTAACCTCTATGATGTTAATGAGGCAGGATTACAGGCAGTTACATTAATGAGGCAGGACTCAATCTATAGGATTAGGTTGTATCTTGAGTCAATCTCTTTTGAGATATAAAAGAGAGAAGCGAGCAGAAAGGAGAGGGGCCTCATACCACCAAGAAAGAAGAGCCCGGAGCAGAGCATGTCCTTTGGACCTGGGGTCCTTGTGCTAAGAAGCTCCTAGACCAGGGGAAGATTGATGATAATGACCTTCCCCCAGAGCTGACAGAGACAGAAAGACTTCCCCTGGGCTGGCGTCCTGAGTTCAGACTTCTAACCTCCTAAACTGTGAGAGAATAAATTTCCATTTGTTAAAGCCATTCATTTGTGGTATTTCTGTTATAGCAACACTAGATAACTAAGACACCAGTATCTCCCCTACGTTTTAGATTTTAATTGCTTCAGCCTCAAGTGAACTTCACTTTCTCACTTTCTCTACCTGCTTTATGACATTTGTTATTCTTTACCTTACATTATAGCCATGTACACAGGCCTTCTTTCTCCTCATGCAGTGTGCACTCCTTTAACACAGCAACCCTGCTTCTACTTTGGATCCCTCAGCACTGGCAAAGCCTAGCAGAGCAGGCCCTAAAAGGTTTGTTGACTCCATGTAAATGCCCAGCTGTACAGATTGCAGGCATTCTCCCAGGGAACATCTGGCTAGACACAGGCTGGCAACGGAGCCATCAGGACCCTTCTGACCCTTGGTTACTAGCCCTTGGGCAAGTGTGGAGATTTGAAGATGGCAGCGCAGAGACCAGGGCTGAACGGGCAGCCCTTTGTGCCTATATCCCATGATGCCCCTTTGGAAGTTGTCTGACTACTGAGCATCAGCATGGCTCCCTCCACAAAATCAAGTTTGCTCCCCGAGTACTCCTTATGGAGTTGCCATCTGCAGTGAGGGTGAGGGAGAGATAAGTGGCAGTCTGCCCCAGAAAGCCAGTCTCTCCACACTGAAGGCATATGGGTCTGTGTATGTGTGAAGGGGCAAGAAGGACCAGCCTGAACAACTAAATCTGCAGAGCTATGCTTCAAGACATGGCAGAATCACTCATCAACAAGAACATCTTATCCTCCCAGAAGAAAAGGGGGATGGGAAGCCCTCAGCAAGCCCATTAATACCCATGACAGTCGCCATTATACGAGCCCGGAAGTCTGTCATCTTAGTGCCATGTCCTTGAAGGATGGCTGGTCTCCTAATTCATAGCTGGATTCAGAAAATACAGCTTTCTTGAAAACACACTTTAAAAAATCCAGATAGGCTCATTTGTTAAAGAAAAATACAGAATTCTCAGACCCGCAATTTGTAGGTTTTAAAGACAGTTAAGAACAATCAACTAGTTTCCATTGCTTTAAACTGCTAACGCGATTCCTTCCTCTCTCTTTGTTCAGGCTTCCTGCTTCCTTCCCCTCTGATCTCTGAGTCTTCTCCCACCCCGCTTTGCGGCAGACACAGGTGGCTTACCAATCCAGAACATTCCTAACAATGGGACCAAACAATCCTGAACCACCTTTGCAATGGTTTCCTTTTACTTGTGATTTTTAAAAATTAAGAATAGGTTTACCACATGAATATGCCTCAGAAAGGGTTGTGGCTCCCAGCTTGGTTTCAGGTCACTAAATCTTTGAATATCTCTGGCGGGTGCAGTAGGGGAGGGGAAGTCCTTCATAACTTTTCAAAACTTACAATAGAAACATTACCATTAGAAACAAGGCTTAGAATTTGAGACCAAAAACCAAACCAAACCCACTGCTGTCAAGTCGATTCTGACTCACAGCAATCCTCTAGGACAGAGTAGAACTGCCCCCCTACAGTTTCCAAGGAGCACCTGGTGGATTTGAACTGCCAACCTTTTGGTTAGCAGCCATAGCACTTAACCACTACACCACCAGGGTTTCCGTTGACCCTATAGGACAGAGTAAAACTGCCTCATGGGGCAGACTGCCATATCTTCTGCAGAGCGGCGGTGGGTTCGAACTGCCAACCTTTTGGTTAGCAGCCAAACGCTTTAACCACTGCACCACCAAGGCTTCTTTAGAAGATAAGAACCTTTAGAAGGAAATTTTTGTTGATTCAAAACAAAACATCTTGAGAAATTTTCTAGAAATAAAAAATTGTATTTAAAAATATTTTATTTTAGAAAATAAGACTAAAAGCTGGGTAATTTACTAGCAAATTTTAGAGGCATAAACAAAATCAACTTCTTCCCAAGGACAATGATGAGTAGAAAGCAAAACAAACATCAAAAGACATAGTCTTGTTTCTACCTGGCTCCATATGGGAGAAGGTTCTGTGGGTAGGTCAGGGAAGAAAGCAGAGCAGGCTGCTACAATGGGTTATGGTCAGTAAGCCATACTGGGATCATCTCTGAAATAGACAAGCCACCCCAATGCTGTACAGAATCCACTGTCTCCCCCCATCACTGCAATCACTCCAACCTAATTGAAAACTATCCCACCTCACATGGGGGTGAAGTAAAGGTCCAAAGTTAAGCTATGTAATCAGGACCTATAGTACAAGGTCCTCAAACTTGGGGACAGATGCAGAAAAAGTTTTTTGTATGGAAAGGTTAGATCAAAACATAATGGATAATAGTTACTTGGTTTAAAGAATTGTTGTAGCCACACAATAAAAACTAGGCCGTCATTTAAAAGCATGAAGCAACTCTACATGTACCATAATGGAATGGTGACCAAAGTATATTGTGAAGCACAAAAATCCACGTTACAGAACAGCATATTTAGTATGATTTCACTTCACACATACATGCACACACATATACAAGGTTTTGACCTGAGGAGAAAATGTCCTGAAAGGATACACACTATTGGAGAACTACTTTCAGAACGTGGGAGTCAGTGGAGAAGAGGGGACACTGACTTTTCATGTTACAGCCTTCTGTACTGCTTAACTTTTTTCCCCAACAAGCACGTTAATTTTAATTCTAAAAACTAGTAATAAATAAATAACAGATGTGCACTGCTAGGAATGCATAACTGTAAAATTTTTCTGGAGAATTGGCAATATTTACCAAAAGCCTTAAAATGTTGCATGATTTTGACCAGCCGACTAGTTCATTTCTAGGAATTTGTTCTGAAAAAAAATAATTTCAGCTTTACACAAATATTCAATCCTCATCTTTGTTCTGTGAGATAAGCATCAACTCTCTTTTAAGATGAGGCAACGAAAACACAGAAAGATGAAGCAATTCGCATAAGGCCGTACAATTAGTAAGTGGCAGAGCAGGGATTTGAAACCAGGTCTGTAGGACTCCAGAATGAATGCTTTTGACCACGAAGTTGGTGCACTCACAGAAAATTCTGGCTTTTCTAAATTTTCTGATTTTCTATATGAGTGTGTATTAACTTATGAGAAAACTTTTAAGGTTGCCTTTCAAAAATGTAATGAATGAATAAGCATATACGGATGGTTTATATATTTTAGAAAAGACTTGGAAAATGCCCCAAATCTAATCAAGGTGTCTAGTATGTGTCCACGGGACTGGCATGTAACTAAAGCAAACAGAGACCTAATCGATTGTAACCTGATTTTTGAATAAAGGATGTATTGACAGAAGGATGGTGACCTGCATACTGCTTAGAAAAGGAAAACCAAAGAGAAAGACTTCATCCGTGTTTATCCGGAAGGGAAGGGGCTATTGACTCATCTACCCAAGCTTGATGGAAATACTTCTTAGGGACTTCTAAACTCCGCTGTGGGGTCTAATTCTGTGCTCACTCAGCAAGCTTCTGCTCCATAACGTGGTCTCCTAAGCAACATTCTCCTCCCCTGGACAGGAATACATTTGTGTTACTTCATCAGCTTCATCTTTTGTTATTATTTTAGACCCACCAAGCTGAGCACCAGACCCTGAAAAGCCATGGTGATTCAGACATAAATAAACAAGGTCGCATAATTGAGCCCCCAGATGAAGTATCACAGCTGGTCCCACGTCTACACTTTACAAATTCCTTTTATTTAGGCCAGTTTGAGTTGGGTTTTCTGCTACTTACAACTGATGGTATCCACACAGATACAGAAAGGTATTTTATACACACCGCTAGAAGTCCATTCTGAAATAACAATTCTCATAAGGACATTCTTGTTTATCTCTAAACTAAACTAATGTCAGTACAAATTAAACCAATTTCCTTGTTCTTTACTAGGTACAGATAAAGAAACACAACTGACAATTTTCTTTAAGAAATGTCTATATACATTCTTTTTTTTCTAATTATAAAAATAAAACATTCTAATTATATTAAAAATTCAAATGATTCCTAATTATAAGGTAGAAAATGCCAGTCTTCTGTAATTCCATACTCTAAAGCAGCAGTCCTCAAATGTTTTGGTCTTGGGACACTGCAGTGCAGTGAATTACTTAATATGGCCTTTCTATCCATAGTCTTTGTGACTCCCACACAATGATTGGGTGGGACAATGCAAATAAGGTGCTTGTGGCCCACCAAGGGGACTGGACAGCTTGCTGCTAATGCAAATAAGGCGCATAGAACTCTGTGGGGGTGGGACCATACAAATAAGGTGTATGGAACCCTAACAAGGGAACTGGTCAGTTTTGCTATCCCACTAGGCTTAAAAGAGAGCCAATCCCAGAGCAAAAGAGGATCTCACTACCACCAAGAAAGAAGAGCTAGGAGTGTGTCCTTTGGACATGCGATCCCTGTGCTAAAAGCCTCCTAGTCCCAGGAGACTGAGAAAGAGAGCTCTAACACTGGAGATAGTGAGAGACGGTGAGAAGCAGCGGCAGAGAACTGCTGGCAGCAGAGGCAGCAGAACCAGGAGATTAGCAGGAGATGGCATAATGGGTTTCCTGGCCCATGGAGTGAGAAAGCTGAGCACCTTCCAGCAGGGGGCTTGCTGGCAGAGTGGGGTGCCTCCAGGCACTTGTCAGTGGAGCTAGGCTTGTCGACCCACAGAGCGAGAGAGTTGAGTGACTTTGGTCCAGGCTTCCTGGCAGAGTGGGGTGACTCTGGGCACTTATTGGTAGAACTAAAGAGCTCTGTAACACTTGCCCAAGCAGGGCAGGGGCCAAGGGGTCAAGAGCCAGAGAGAGGCATGACTGTGGGCACGGCTGAGAAGAAGCTGTCCTGACGGAAGAACTGTATCCTGAGCCCTTCCTGGTCCGGAATCTGTTACTTCCCTAATAAACCCCATAATTGCAAGTATTGTCTGTGAGTTCTGTGTGGCCATTGCAACCAAATATCAAACTCAGCAGAGAAGTAAAGAGTGTCGTGGGAGGAATGGTTGGTGTCAGAATTGGTGAAAAGGTTGGAGGCAGGAGGTATGTCTGGCCTCCGACTCAGAGGAATCAGTCATGGGCTGTTGTTCTTGATTCTACTTCCCCTTTGTGAAAAGCCAGACAGCCCCATCATGCCATTCTAACACTCTTAAAATTACTGATGATCTCACAGAGCTTTTGTTTATGTAGACTGTATCTATAAATATTTACCATATTAGAGATTAAAACTGAGAAATTAAAAAATAGTAATCCATTAGAAAATAAACCTATTACATGTTAACAAAAATAGTATTTTTATGAAAAATAACATTTTTGGTAAATATTTTTAATGTGTGACTTACAAGACAGCTGGAGTTTCATATCTGCTTCTGCATTCAATCCTTTGTGATATGTTGTTTTGGTTGAAATAAATAAAGAATATCTGGCCTCACACAGCTATCTAACTGAAAAAGGGAGGAGTATTTTAAGAGACTTTTCAGATAATTGTGGATATTCTTCTTTGATACTATAGACTGGCTACAATGTGGAATTTGAAGCCATACCAGTGAACTGTTCATGCTCTATTATGTTAAAATCCATTGGTCTTACACTTTGCCTGGATCTTTTAAATCATGCGTGATTTTATAACATCAAGCATTGGTCATTTGAAAAATGCAGAAAATTGATTTACTGAGTTATGCAGATCTTCCTAATGTTGATACATTTCAGTATATGTATCAAGAAAAATCACATTTTTTAATACTATCACCTCATAATTAAGAACCCCAGAAAGGACCTCTGGGACCCCTATGGGTCCCTAGACCACACTTCTAGAACTTCTATTCTACAGATACCCACTTTTTAACAGTTTAGCATATACCCCTCTAGACTCTTTATGCATATCTAATTTGCTTTTTGGACACCATTACGTATATAAAAATTTATACATGTACTGGTTTATAACTTTTTTATATTGTGAAAAATTGGAACTAGCCCAAGTGGTTATCAATAAAGGAGGAATTAAATCAATTATGGAGTACTGAGCAACTGTTACTAAGTGTGGTAACTCCACATACATGGACATGGAAAGACGTTCTTCTACACAGAATGACTCACTTGGGATCTCAAAAGATGAACTCTAGTTTTATGTATGTGTGTGAGTTTAAAATAGAAAATCTTGGGAAAAATAAAAATAGGGTGGAAAAAGTACTTGGTAAATAGTAGTGACCAACACCAAATGTTTTCACACCAGATTTATGTCATTTTGCCACAGATTAGGTCCTTAGGGAATATATATATACATATTATCTGTGTGTGTGTATGTGTATACATGTAGATGTACACACACACACACACACGGAGTAACCCTGACTAACCTTATATAAAGGAGCCCTGGTGGCCCAGTGGTTAAATGCTTTGCTGCTAACCGAAAGGTCGGTGGTTCGAACTCACCAGCTGCTCTGCAGAAGAAAGATGTGGCAGTCTGCTTCCATAAAGAGTACAGCCTTGGAAACTCTACCGGGCAGTTCTACTCTGTCCTACATGGTAGTTATCAGTCGGAATCAACTCGACAACAACAGGTTTGGGTTTTTGTGTTTTTTTTTAACCTTATGTAAGCCACATCTGGAAGATACAGTTACAAAGAATTTGATATCTTACAGTTTTTTTAACTGTTTCTAGATAAGCTTTTGCAAAAACACTATACAGCATACTAGTGTTGGAATCATGACTAAAATGGGAAAGTTTTTACATGTATATCAACAAATAATCTTTCTTAGTGTTTTATCTCACTAGTTTTCCCAGAATTTTCTGTACACCCAACTTCTTTGGTTGCAGAGTTGTAGGCATCCTTTCACTGAGCTTGTTTTTTTTAATTGTAGACTTCATTTAGTAAGGAAATCAATATCAGAAATAGTGTTAAAATATTAGTTATATGATCACCAAATGCAAGAAAAAATGCTGTC
>NW_004443957.1:7838819-7840279 GCF_000243295.1 Trichechus manatus latirostris | reverse complement strand
TTTCCTGTCTCCAAAGTTTGTGGGGGAGAGTGAACATCTCTGTGTTAAGTGTTTGTGGGGTAAGGAACCACAGGAAAGAATGAGCAACCTTTGTAAGCCATGCCTAATTATCACTTGGAAACATCTGGAGCATTTGGGCAAAGAATGAGGCGGATGGGAGGCCAGGACTCTTAAGAATGATGCTTAGCAAGAAGGGGCAAATATCTGACCTAGACAGCCTAGGGCTGGTTTCCTGCTAATGGAGTCTGTGGGCCGCAGGGTTTCCTACACAATCATGAAAAACTTGGCTTCTTATGCAAGGGTGTGAAGTTTCCAGGGACTATACCAGGAACAAACTTCAAAGCTTCCAACTACTGCTTGGTGGTAGTGAACTGCAAGGTAAGCATGGACCTCCTCTTCTGGAGTCCCCCTCTGAATACCCTTGCTCACCTGGCCTCAAAGATCTACAGTAATGCCAAGAGACCAGGGCCTGGAGCAGGGGGCCTCTCATGCCTGCTACTAGTTCACTGCGCTTGGAGATACAGAAATGCCTGGACTGTTTCTAACTTGAAAACTAAAACCAAACCCATTGCCATCAAGTGGATTCTGACTCATATGGACCTTATAGGACAGAGTAGAACTGCCCCACAGGGTTTCCAAGGAGCAGCTGGTGAAAATCAAAACTGCCAACCACTGTGCCACTAGGGCTCTGCAGGTAAGTACAGTAATATATAAAAGTTTAAAGTTGTACAAAAAACATCTTCCAATTCTTTAAATCTTTGCAACTTAGAACTATACTATAAGCTCAGTTGAGGATAACACCAAAAGCAAACATGAGGCAAGGCAACGTTGAGCCCACTGAGTGGACAGACACAACGGGCAAAGGCTCACCCATCCGAGTTGAAAAAATTGACAGACAAGAAGTTATCATTGAAATTAAGTAGTGGCAGACATGTCCAAGGAATATTGCAAGGATTTGATCCCTTTATGAATCTTGTGGTCAATCAATATGTGGAGATGGCAACTAGTGGACAACAGAACAATACTGGAGTGGTGTTGTAATACGAAGAAATAGTATCATCATGTTAGAAGCCTTGGAACGAGTATAAACAATGGCTGTGCTCAGTACAGAAATCAATTGCTTCCATGTGTCCCCTCTCAAAAGGACTTGTTTTACTATGATGTAAAAACTGGGCTGTGTACTTTCATCATATTACATTTTTTAGATTAAATACATTCTTATAATAGTTAAAAAATAAAAAGTGAACATAAGGCCTAGGCCCATGGCCACCTGCCTGCCTTTTCCACACACCCCGCACTTGTGTGCTTTCGCATGCACGAGGTATTATATATTCTTGTTTAGTTTTTGCTTTTATTGGGGGCATATTGGACAGGGACCAGTACTATAGGGGTATGACCTAAAAACTTTAAAGACTATTATAGACACAGTCTAATTTTTGATGAACTGAGGCCCAAGAATA
>NW_004443957.1:7835845-7838337 GCF_000243295.1 Trichechus manatus latirostris | reverse complement strand
GGATTGTGGGGCTGGTGGTCCATCCTTGGATGAATACTGCATTAAAGTATTCTAGTGAGAAGACTACTGAAAACTAAAAGACAGTATTAAAGGTATTAAAGGCCATAGGACATCCCTGGTCTCCTCTGATCAAATTCAATCAAGAATGTTGCATTGGGGGATAATGCTGTTTTATTTCAGAAGGCACTTAACAGGCCTCATTTGAGATTGGACTTTTACTGTACACTCTTTTAAAGATCAAAACCTCCTTTCATGTCCAGGAAAGGAGCTGATCTCCTCTGGGGTGTCTGCTCCCCAAGCTAATAGTTGTCTCCTGGAATACAGTCTGTTGGAGAAGCTCATTAGTAGGAACTCTGTAAGCCTTTGGATTGTAAGACATTTTGTTGTCTCAGATAAAACATGGGAAGGACAAATGTTGCTAGTTTCAGGAATCAAATTTTTTTCTTGGACAAAAATGATTCATTTCTTCACCAGACCATTGCAGTTCAGCAACTCAAAAGTTCTGTGTGGATGTCTTCCCACTCATACAGAGGTGAGAGATCAAAATAACTGTTTGATAGTTTGAAGAAAAAATGAGGCAAAGAGTCGCAAGTCAAACTACTACACTTTCTGCTGATGGTCTGAGAAGTATAACCCAGAATACCCTGGGAAGTTGACCCTCAATGGCCTTCTGCCCACAGATGAGGCTCTCCTTCAGTTTCTCTATACTCTTATGATACTCTTGTGAGTATTCACGAGCTTGATTAACTTCCTCTCAGAGCTGCTAGAGGGAGCGATGGCCTATGTAGAAATCTGTGCCAGGAATGACTCTGCCAGGAGTCCCCAACTGACACAGAGGTAACGGGTATCTGTAAACCACTGTGGTAATTTGAAAAGACAACAGATATTTAGGTAGCCAAACTAGTCTGCCAGTTTATAGACAATCTTTCAAATTGTGGGACACTTGAGAGCAAAATATTTTTACATAAAAAGGGGTTTATGGCAGACACCTATTATTTTTGGCTGTCTGGCAGCCCCTGCACCATTTCTGGAAATGGTCCTTTCTTTGGGGAAGTGCCCCTCCCCCAACCCTTCCACATGGTTACACCATCTTAGTAAATATGATCCTGCCCTCAGTCACTATTAACTGGTCCAGAGCTGGGCACCAACAGCATCCTTCCACGGTATTTACAAATTGGAACTAAGACATAGTTGGAACTGAGAATGTGAAAACTGTCAGTAGTCATATTCCAAAATGCAGGGAATAATGAAACAGGGGTGGGGAGGGAGAAGAACACCGTGGACTTCCTGTTCCCCATGAGTCCTGCTCTAGTCTGTTTCTGAATACATTTACAAGACTCTTTCAAAGGTTTTAATCTTTAAAAGAACCTACATTTGCAAAAGTTAGTTCAAACTGAGCTTCTATTACTAATATGGGTCTTTGGTCATGAAAAATGAGAACTGGTCTAAACTAAAGCAACTATATTGATGTAAAGATGCACGAAATCTACCAGACATGATAAAATCCTTAACATCTAGATAATTCCTCTTCATCCCTGTATCCTCCACAGCACTTTATACTTAACACACACCCAGTAAACATTTGTTGAATGTGATCTAAAAATATTCTCTAGTGTAAAAAAATGAAAAGTTGACTATTTAAAAATTATTTTTTTCTTTAGTCTAAAGAGTTGCTAGGAGTTGAAACTGACTCGACGGTAAGGGGTTTGAGTTTTTTATAGAGCAATAACCATTTGAGTGATGCTTGTAGCTTTCCAAATGGGCTCATTTGGGGAGGTCATGGGGACTCACAAGTGGCACAGACTTTCACAGACAAGGGGTTATTGAACGGGAAGTACTGACATTTGGAGTTGAAACCACAACTCAAAGCAGGGCCTCAACCAATCATGGGACAGAACCCTCTCTGCCCATATAAGCTGCCCTCCTCCACTGTTTACTGCTAGACACCAGTTTCCTCCAAGGGTCCACCCTCTGTGTCTTTTTGTCTCTTCTTCCTTTGAAATTTCATTTACTCCCTCAGCTTCAACCACCTCTTCAATCAGTTATCTCCAAGCCAAACTCTTTCTTCCACTCTCCAGATCCACATTCTGAAATGTTTAACACACTCTTTCACTGATGTAATGGCAAAGCACCTTCTTCCCTAAAGCGGCTACTCCTCCTGACCCACTGCTATGAAGAACTCCACTTTCCCAATGATCAATTGTAAAGGTTCAAAACCTCACTACTACTGCCATACAATGGCATACTATGCAGTCACCGAAGACACTTTTATAATAAAACATGTTGTCACAGAAAATGTCTGCAATATGTGCAAAAAAAAAGCAAACTAGAATGTATGATTCGTGTGTGTGCATGTGTGTGTGTGTACACATAGGCAGTACAGTGCAATGGTTAAACAGGGCTTTGGAGCCAGACAGATCAGGTTGGGTCTGTGACCTTAGGGGAGTTACTGAGTTACTTAAATCACCCATGCGCATATGATTTTTTTTTTT
>NW_004443957.1:7832627-7835140 GCF_000243295.1 Trichechus manatus latirostris | reverse complement strand
CACTCCATCCCTCTTCCCAGCCCACTCCATCCCTCTTCCCAGCCCATTCCATCCCTCTTCCCAGCCTACTAGCTCTCTCTCACAATGTTAAGTGTACACTCAGTCTATTCAGTCTGCAGTTTTCAGTCTGGCTTTGCTGCTACTTTCCCATCTCCATGGATCCCTGGTGGCGCAGTGGTTAAGAGCTCAAAGAGTTCAAATCCACCAGCTGCTCCTTGGAAATCCTATGGGGCAGTTCTACTCTGTCCTATACATTCCCTGAGAGTCAGAATCAATGGCAATGTGTTTGTTTCCTTGGTTTCCTATCTTCATTTCTCTTGTTAAAATGCTGCCACCTCCTGAGGCCTTGCTACACCACCACCTCCTTCCAGATGCCCACTGATGTCATCTCTCTCTCTCTGTGCTTTCATAGAACTCTTCTTTTAAAGCATTTATCCCATTCTGCCGTGACATTTAGTTTCACCCCTTGTAAAAGATTTGACTTTTGGCTTTCAAATTAAATAGATCTACACAAGCTAGTCCAGAGATAATTCAGGAATGAACTCCCAGTTCTTATTTTGCAAGGCCTCTCTAGTCAAAACCTCAATAGAGTTGCCCCTATTCTTAGAGACTGCCCACTCAGACCCCACTGCCCCAGGCTAATAAATCTCCAGAAGAGCAAAACACTTTCTTAAAAAGCCAAAAGATCAGCGCACGTTTAAAGACCTTATGGTATATCTTAGAAAAGACTTGTCAAGGCCTGTAGCCATACCTATCTTTATCTCAGCTAAATATCAGACAGACCAAAAACAGATGTTTATTTTATTTTCCATGTGCTTCAAATAGTCAGGTTTAGAGATCGCTCTGGCCCAAGGCATAATTATAAGGTTATGGCTGTTCTTGAGTCACACCAGGAGGGACCTGGGAAAACTTTCCGGAATGGTACACGGAATCCCAAGCCACCACAGCAAGACTCCAGTCGTGTTTATAACCTAGACGTTCACAGTAAGAGAGGTTCTGAGGTCTTCCTGTTGTTTCTGTGTTGTTGTTGCTGTTCACGTATGGAACTTAAATCACCAGGGACGCGTCTTCCTTTTTCTCCCCCATGTTTATGCCATGTCCGAGTTCAGACTGTAAACACATTCATTGTAGATTCATCTAATTAAAATGCAGTCCAGCAGCTGTGCAACGCTGTTCTCAATTAATGTTTATTAATAAATTTAAAAGGTTGACTTGGAATTTATGTGGCTCAGTAAGAAACAAAGTCTTTTCAGAGAGAAGTGGAAATAACTTCAATGCCAGCTACAGAGTGGGAAAACAACATCTAACTGATTAAAAAATGTTAGGGCTGTTTTTCTGGATGCAATCAAGATTTAATTTTTAGAACAGATATGCTCCTGGAAAAAAAAAAGTATGCATAAATGGAATTTTTCTAAACAATCCTAAATGCATTAGATGCATACTTAAAGGATTCCTATGATAAATTTTTTTTCGAATTTATTCTTAAGGAAAATTAGCTTTCATATATTAGATTTCCTCAATAAAGTATTTACCTGTACGACTCTCGACTAGACGAAAGGAAAGAGCAGTTTAAAAGGGAGTAGGAGTGTAAAGGTGTCCAGGGACTCAGTAAGAGGACTAGAAAGGAGGAAGGTTTTCTTTCATCTCGAGAGAGAGAGATCAAGCTAAACCTGTGAGAGAAAGCTGGGGAGATCCACAAATACCTTATGTACTTCCCAAGGACTGAGAGAAACTAAGCCCCATGGATTGGAGCCCATACGCAACCCAAAGAACTCATGTGGACTTCACTCTGGATGGGCAGGACGACTAAATGCCCAGAAGTTCCAAGTGGGTGTGAGGATTTAGCCTTACAGAGCTGAAAGGGGTGGGGGCCGCTCTCACGCGCCAGGCGCGCGCTCCGCTTTCGCGGCCATCTGTGGGCCGGAGCCATCCGGGCGGTAATCGGATTCTGAATGCACAGCCTGAGGGCGCGGGGGAGGGGGCGACGGCTGCTCCAATCTGTCGTCTACACTCGCTGCGGACAAAAAGCTGTCCTCTTCAGGGCAGGAAAACACAATCGTACGCTGCCCGTAACCACTTGGGGGAAGTGAAAGCCTCTCCCGGACCGGAGAGAGGTGACAAAGCCCTCCCCAGCCCCCAAGGCCAAGCACGAACCCCACACCGCGCCTCCTGCTGCCCGTGTTTCCCAGCCAGATGGGGCCAGGACGGGGGCAGCTGGCGCCCTGCCCCCGAAAGCTGACCTCAAGAGAGGGGAGACCCTCCCCGGGTCAGAGTCCAACCGTGGGCACGGAGACGGCAAGCAAAAAGGGGGTTTGAGAGGACAGTCCCCGCCTTTAAGCGTCAGCGCCTGGGGCAAAAGGGTCAGCAAGGGGGCGGGTGAGGACAGGTGGGTGCGGGGACTTCCCGTGGAGCAGAGCCCGCTCCCGGCTGGGGCGATGGCGAACTTCCCGGTGCTGCGCGCCGCGACGCGAAGGGGCGGCCCGGGGAGCTCCTCTTACCATCTCTTTGCGAAG
>NW_004443957.1:7799315-7831882 GCF_000243295.1 Trichechus manatus latirostris | reverse complement strand
AGAAAGCTGATGGGGTCCCGCCGATGCCGAGGGGCAAGCCACCACGCCCACTCGCGGGGCGCAGAGTCGAAGCCCGAACGCCCACGAAGGGTTCCGTCAGAGAAGGTCCGGCCAGGCCGACCAACACTGCCCTCGGTCACCTTTCTCGGAGGCCAAGGCCTGAGAGGCAGTCGGGCAGATCAAAGGGAGAGAAAGCTGAGCTGGCCCGGGGACCGCAGGCGCGGGCCACCCGCCGTCGCCTCTCTCCAGCTGATGCAAGGCAGCGCCCAAGTCCAGGACGCCTCTTATTTCTGGTCACTCGGCTTCAGGAGAGCTCTGTCCCTCACTGCGGAGCTCCTGGCCTTCTAAGTCAGCGGCCTGCGGCCAGCTGTGCTCCCTGCAGCCAAGAATAGCGCCGGCGCACTTTCAAACCTTCCAAATCCAAACAAACATTTCTCTCAGCCTGACACTGAACACAAGAGTAATTCTAAGTGGAAGTGTAGGCGAAAGGGATTAACTCTAGGAAACTATCCGTCACCTCTGCGGTAAAAATAAACACGCACGACTCACACCTCAGAGACAGGCGCTACCTCTTCGAGAAGGAATGAAAACGACAGACGGCTATCACCAGACAAGAAACAGAAAAGCTGAGGAAGCAACGACTAGTTTACTGCGCAAACCCAACCGCGGGCTTAAAATCAATACGGTAGAGAGAGTGGATGGTGTCAATGCCTTCTATTTCTTGGTTTTAATTATAAAATGTACTGAATTGTTCTAAATACATCCAACAGGATCATAACTAAAAATTGTTCTGAGCTCTTCAGACAAGCAACGTAAAACCGCCCTGCACATTTGGGGCTTTTTTCCTTTTAATCTGCAACCCTACCGAGCACTGACTAGCTCTATCCTACAAGCCAAACTCACCTCAGAACCAATGTTTTTGACCTTAGCACAATGTCTTCCTCTTGACCCTTGCAACGGGGTGAGATGTACATGGAGAAGCCCGCTCCCGGCTGCAGGCAGCCTGCGTCGTGGTGGGGGGGGGGGAGGGCACCAGGGAGGCTCCCTCCCACCCGCACCCTGGATCCCCCTATCCCCGTGCCTCACCTTCCTCTAATTACCTAGTCACATTTCCAGGTCTCAGGTGTTCATTCATTTGCCTCCTTAAACAGTGGGTGTCTTTGGTAGAGTTACCAGTTTGCCTTGTGGGAGTAAGGGAGAGGAGGGTGCCGTAGGTATTTTGATCTTTCATTCACACCCTGGCATGAATGCCTTTCATTTGGTGTGTCAGTGTGCTGTCTGTCCTGCAGACACCTAACAGAAATTACTGAATTTAAGAATAGGAGTTTCAGTTATAGATGGGTGCAATGAGAAAAGAAATTTTAAAGCACCAGAACACTGAAGTGATTGTAAAACACATATTGGATGGAATTATGGGTAGCAAGATGGAAAGAGGACTAGGACCAACTAGACAGCAGCGTGAGGTCCCTGGGTAGCAGGACATGAGAAAAGGGGGACAGATTAGATGATGTCAGCTTCACAATTTTTAAGGCAGGCTCCACTTTGTGATATACACTGATTGAGAGGAGGCTGTCCTTTGTATGGCCCGAAACCAAAACCAAACCCACTGCCTTCAAGTCGATTCTGACTCCTAATGACCCTATAGGACAGAGTAGAACTGTGCCATAAAGTTTCCAAAGCAGTAATCTTTACAGAAACAGGCTGCCATATCTTTCTCTGGCGGAGTGGCTAGTGGGTTCGAACCACTGACCTTTAGGTTAGCAGCCAAGCACTTAACCTCTGCCCCACCAAAGGCTATAATTCCTCCTCATTCTTCCACCCCACCCCCCACGCCTAGCATCTTTTCACTTGGTAAGAGACCATGGCACCTCACCCTCTGAAGCCTGAGAAACCAAAAACCAAACCATTGCCGTGGAGTCAATTCCGAGCAGCAGGGCTAAAGATATACAATTCCAGGCTGGCACCCCCATGTCTGACTACCCACCTCTTTGGGTGATCAGGCAGGAAAATTTGCATTGCACTCCATGCAGTGAAATACACAACCCCTGGAATATAAAACCAGGTGAGGGAAGATCCTCAGGGTCCTTTGTTCATGCTGCAAAGAGAGAGGGTACCCATAAAGTTTTCCATCCCACTCAGACAGCTTTTGAGTCAGGGAGGACTGCTTGTCATGGAACTTTTCCTGTTGTACCCTGTCTGTTGCCTGTGAGTAATTAAAATGGCTTTCACTCTTGGCAAAACCATTTACGTGTCTCGTGTGTTCAACTTGATCAGGATGAATGGATATAACATCCATGGAGTGGTTGGTACCACTGGGTGGAATTCTCATCCCAGTACTCCAGTAGGTACTTAGGATCTGGAGACAGCCTTTAAGGCAACCTCATGTGCAACGTATTCAATGAGGTTACCATATTGAATTATTCCCTTTTATATCAAAAATAACATCACAAGGTGAATAGAAATTTCTACAGAATTTCTTTGGTACTAATTAAGATTGTATTTGCACAAGCCAAAAACGTAATTATGTAATAGCCCACCAAATATTTTGCCATCCGTGCAAGTGTCAGTCAGTACCTGCTTATTCAAAATACCAATATTAGGTAGCTTATAAGCTCATGCTTACAACTGGAATGAAGTAATAGAAACTTCTGAATATATGTGATTTAATTCAAGGCTTAAACACCAATATTCTAACTTCAAACCAGAATGTGGCCCGCCCATCTCCCATGCAGCTGTGTCAGTCTGTTGTTATGTTTTGTTAATTTGTTAACTCTTAGAAGTCAGAAAATACAGACTTCTAGTCTAGTGTGCTGTCCATTAACCCATACCTCTTCTTAAATTTTGTAGATCAAGGTCGTGAACCTAAGCCATGGAGCACAGACCTCCAAGTCACCAACATTAGGTAGCTGATGCTGCCAGTTGCCATCAAGTTGATTCCAACTCATGGTGACCCCATGTGTATCAGAAGAGAAGTGTGCTCCATAGGGTTTTCAGTAGCTGATTGTTTGGAAGTAGATCGCCAGGCCTTTCTTCTGAGGTGCCTTTTGGTTAGCAGCTGAGGTGTTTGTACCACCCAGGGACTTGGCGCTAGGTGGATCTAAAATCACGTTTCCTTTTCATGCCAGGAGCTCAGGTGTGAACTCACCTGTGAACTTTCCAGGATTCACAAGAGGTATTTTCAGCTCCCTCCATCCTGTCTTTCCACTAATCCAACCAGTTGTTTATTTCCATCTATAATCCCTACTCAGTTTGTCTGGTTTATTTTTTGGAAATTTGCAGAATCTTTTTTTACATAATTCAAGTACATTTCAGTGACATTGATTCCATTCTTTGAGTTGTGCAACCATTCTCATCCTCCTTTTCTGAGTTGTTCCTCCCACACTAACATAAACTCACTGTCTCCTAAGGTTGCTATCCAGTCTTTCAAGTTGCTGTGGTCAATTTGATCCCACATAAACAGCTCTTAACAGAGCATAATGCTCAAGGCAGACATTCTTTCTTTACTAGTTAAGCTAAACTACTGTTTGGTTTTAAGAAGACTTCAGAGGATATTTTTGGTTTAAAGTTTAAAGATTATCTCAAGGCATTAGTTTTGGGGGTTCATCCAGTCTCCATGGCTCCAGAAAGTCTGGAATCCATGAGAATTTAAAATTCTGTTCTGAATTTTTCCCTTTTTGATCAGGATTCTTCTATAAAATCTTTCATCAAAATGTTCAGTAATGGTAGCTGGGCACCGTCCAGTTCTTCTAGTCTCATGGCAAAGGAGGCAGTTGTTCATGGAGGCAATCAGCCACACATTTCATTTTCTCCTCCTATTCCTGACTCTCCTTCTTCAGTTGCTCTAGGTGAAGAGAGACTAATTGTTGTGCGCTGAACGGCCACTTGCAAACTTTTAAGACCACAGACACTACGCAACAAACTAGGAGGTAGAACAGAAGCATTAAACAAGTTATTAGGCTAATTCTCTGGGATGTCCCATGAAACCATGACCCTAAACCTCCAAACCAAGGAACCAAATCCCATGAGGTGTTTGGTTGTACATAAGCAGCCTCAGCAGCTACTCTTTTTTGTTGTTGTTGTAAATATCTCTATCATTCAAATCTTTTTTGCTATTTGTTTTAATTAATTTTCAATTTACTCAGATTGTGAACTTATAAATTTAGATTTCTTCTTTTTTTGTCACAAAACTTTTGCCAATTCAACTTTTTACAGGTGTACAATTTATTGACTGCAATTACATTAATCAGCTGTGCAACCCTACCCTTAATTAATGCAATTTTTCTGTCACCATAAACTGAAACTCAGTACTCCATAGCCCCCGCTTTCCCACTCTTCTCTGGCCCTGGAAACCACTAATAAACTTTGGTCTCTATACATATGTCTGTTCTTGTCTTTTTATATAAGTGAATCATATAATACTTGCTCTTTTTTGATTGACTTATTTCACTCAGCATAATGTCTTCAAGCTCTGTCCATTCTATAGCGTATATCAAGCCTTCATTTCTCCTACTGGCTGAGTGGTATTCCATTGTATGTACCACATTTTGATTATCCATTCATCTGCTGATGGACATTTAGATTGTTTCTACCTTTTGGCTATTGTGAATATTGCTACAGTGAACACTGGTGCACAAGCCCCTGTCTGAGCCTCCACTTTCGAGTCTTTTGACTATATACCTAGGAGTGGAATGCTGGGTCATATGATAGTTCTATTTTTAGTTTTTTGAGGAACCACCACACTGTTTTCCACAATGGTTGTACCATTTTGCATTCTCTCCAGCAATGGATAAAGGTTCCAATTTCCCCACCTCCTTGTCAACATTTGTCATTTTCTTCTTCTTTTTTTTAATCTTAACTATCTGAGTGGGAGTGAAACCGTACCTCATTGTGTCTTTGATTTACGTCTTTCTGATGGCTAATGACGTTGAGCATGTTTTCATGTGTTTGATGGCCATTTGAATGTCCTTTTTGGGGAAAAGTCTATTCAAGTCCTTTACCCATTTTATGATTGGGCTATTTGTCTTTTTGTTGTTAAGTTGTCAAAGTTTTATATATTTTGGTTATTAGAGTCTTAATCGGGTATATGGTTTCCGAAGATACTCTCCCAGTGAGTAGCTTGTCTTTTCACTTTTTTTGTAAATTCTTTTGATGAACAAAAGTTTTTCATTTTTATGAGGTCGCATTCATCTATTTTGTCTTTTGCTGTTTGTGCTTTTGTAATTATATTAGATAATCCATTGTTAAAAGCTGGGCCTGACAGTGTTGCCCCTGCATATTCTAACAATTTTGTTGTTTTAGTTTTCACATTTAGGTTGCAGAGTATTTTACTGCCTTTTCATAGTTCTAAAACTTTGATAACTTAGATTGTTGATGTAACAGAAAGAACCTAAAAACCACATTGAAAGACTGATTGAGCTTTCTTTTTAGAGATGATGGCTTTAAATTCTGCTAACCTAAAGAAGTTTACCTTCTTGTCCACATTAGTGATTTGTCATTTGTTACAGAACCTATAATTGGAATACTTTGAAAACAATTGTGCAATGTATTTGGCCTAAATTTGAGAAAATGTATTTATTTCAAGATGTAATTTCTTGTTTCTATCATTTCTAAAACAAGTTGTAAACTTAAAAGTACACACAAAACCTTTTGACTATCCTTATATCCCAATATGTATAAATACAAATGGGACTAAGAGCTCATCATTTAGTCATAGACTCTTTTATATCCTTTTCTTTTAATCATTTTCTAATTGTTGCTTTGTGGCCTCAATTATATATAAGTTTATTTAGGTCAGGAACAAGGACAACGGTTTTTTTGCAGCTGCTATAGTACTTAGCACAATGCTGGGCACTTAGTGATACCAAAATATATATACATATATGTACACGTACCGTTAGACAGAACTTGTGGAGCGCCAGTTATGTGTATGCTACAGTGTTAAGTTCTATGGTGAATATACAGATGAATGAGAATCAGTCTGTGACTTCAATTATTTTATAATTCATCAGGAGAGAGAATGCAGATGAAACACTTGAGCAGTCCCCACAGGGGAAAGATATGTTGTGGAGATTGGAGAAGGCATAATAGAAAAGTGTTCAACTGAATTGTTCTTGAAGGGTAAGTAGAAGTAGACTCTTAGCAAGTGAAGGTTTGTCAAGGAGAGGTAGTAGTAGTCCTGATTAGTATGAAGGTGGACTGCATTTGGAGAGAAGGTGCAGATCTGGAACAATGCGTTGATGTCAGATTGCTGAGGGTTTTGAATGTCGTGCAAAGGCGTTTGGACTTCATATATTAGGCAATGGGGAGCTCCTGGTCATTTTAAATTAGATAAACCATACAATTGGTGCTTCAGAAGGATTACTGGACCCTTGCGTGTCAAATAGATTGGGGAGGGGCAGAGAGTAAAGGCTAGGAGGGTAGATTCTTTGAATTGAGAGGTAATGAAGGCCTGAACTGGGCAGTGGAACAAGCAATAGGAAACAGAAATAACCACTACTTCATAAAAACGAGCACTGGTTGCACAGTGGTTAAGCTCTGCTGCTAATCAAAAGGTTGGCGAATGGAACTTACCAGCTGCTTTGAGGGACAAAGATGTGGCAGTCTGCTTCCATAAAGATTACAGCCTTTGAAACCCTACTCTGTCCTATAGGGTCACTTGTTGCTGTTGTGTGCCGTGGAGTCAATTGCACCCTTAGAGGACGAGATGGAACTGCCCCATAGAGTTTCCAAGACCATAATCTTTACAAAAGCAGACTGCCACATCTTTGTCTCGCGGAGTGGCTGGTGGGTTCCAACTGCCAACCTTTTGGTTAACAGTCGAGCACCAGGGCTCCTCATAGGGTCGCTAGGAGTCAGAATTGACTCGACGGCAAGGGGTTATACCATATAAAGCACTTTCTCATAGGCTTTTCTCATTTGATCAGCAAAACAACTGGGAGTAAGTATTACTCAGAGTCCCATCTGACAAACAAGGAATAAGGTAAGTGATTTGCCCAAGTTTGCTCGGTTAATAAGGAAGAGGACCTATCCACAGGACATTGTCTTCTTGCTGTCCAGAGGCAGGATTCTGTTGACTTCTGGAAAGGCCAAACCAGAGTGTGCAGTTTAGAGGTGACGGTGAAACATTTAAAATGGAAGAAATCACAAGGCAGTTTTCCCTCAACCAGTATTTAGAAACACTTTCACTAGGTAGCCCTTTGATTTTAAAAAAAAAAAAAAAAAAAGGCAAAAGGGAGTGCAGAAACCCAGTATTGTCTGGAGTGGAAAATGTAGTAAAAGAATAAAAATGTTTTGGAAAGGATCTGCCACTAGCTTGATAGTTTTCCTAAGTACAAGATGAAGCACCTACCTGAGGAGGCTTATCCAGACAATAAAATGCCCTTGGAGATATAAGAAGAAGGAACAGAAGGGTTTTCATTAGTGATCAAATCTGATGGAAGAGGAGATGGGGAAGTGCAGTGGGATTTAGAGGGGTGGACGTGAACAACCAAGGCAACAGGAGACTGAGAAGTAGATGGGCACACTGCTGGGGAGAGAAAATGCATAATGAGGAGAAATAAATGCTTGGATTAATAGCATTCATTCAACTTGCTGTACTTTGTGCCAGACTATGTGCTAGGATCAAAGATACAAATAAGTCACTCGGAGATAATTAATGAAATACTTTTAGCAACAGAGTATTTTTGTCAGTGGGGTGCCAGCCTTCTCTTAGACATCTGAAATGATTGGGATTTGAAGCCTGCCATTCATATTTCAGATCTTTCTAATTTTCAAGAATAATAATTTTCTTCCATGGTGGTTTACCATTTAAAAAGCACTTTTACATTTGTCTTGGTTATCTAGTGCTGCTATAACAGAAATACCACAAGTGAATAGCTTTAACAATGAGAAATCTATTCTCTCACAGTCTAGTAGGCTTCAAGTCCAAATTCAGGGTGTCAGCTCCAGGAGAAGGCTTTCTCTCTCTGTCAGCTCTGGAGGAAGGTCCTTGACATCAATCTTCCCCTGGACTAGGACCTTCTCCGAGCAGGAACCCCAGGTCCAAAGGATGCAGTCTGCTCCTGGTACTTCTTTCTTGGTGGTAGGATGTTCCCCAACTCTCTGCTTGCTTCCCTTTCCTTTTATCTCTCATAAGATAAAAGGTGGTGCAGGCCACACTCCAGGGAAACTCCCTTTACATTGGATCAGGGATGTGACCTGAGCAAGGGTGTTACATCCCACCCTAATCCTCTTCAACATAATCCAGTCTTGCCTCATTAACCACAGGCAGAGATTAAGATTTACAACCTACAAAAAAATTACAATCACAAAATGGAGGACAACCACACAATACTGGGAATCACGGTCTAACCATGTTGACACATATTTTGGGGGGACACAATTCAATCTATGACAACGTTCTTTACCTCACTTTGTCAAAATATGTCTTCCAACTATTGGAACCTTAGATTAAGGCCTTACTCTGAGGCCATTGTTTTTTGCCATTGAGTCAATTCCAACTAGGACCCTATAGAACAGAGTAGAACTGCCCCATAGGGCTTCCTAGACTTTAAATCTTTGTGTGTGTGTGTGTGCATGCTCATGCTCTTTAGGTGAAAGTTTACAGAGCAAATTAGTTTCTCATTAAACAATACATAAATCATTTTGTGACGTTGGTTGCCAACCCTGCAATGTGTCAACCCTCACCCCTTCTCCACCCCAGGTTCTCTGTTTCCATTCATCTAATTTTCCTGTCCCTTCCTGCCTTCTTGTCTTTGCTTCTGGGCTGGTGTGTCCATTTAGTCTCATATACATGATTGAATTACAAAGCATGTTCCTCGTGTGTGTTACTTGTTCCCTATAGACCTGTCTAATCTTTGCCTGAAGGGCGAACCTTGGGAGTGAGTTCAGTACTAAGTTAAAGGTGTCTGGGGGCTATACTCTTTGGATATCTCCAGTCTCTGTCAGACCAGCAAGTCTGATCTTTTTTTTTTTTGTGAATTTGAATTTTGTTCTACATTTTTCTCCCACTCTGTCGAGTACCCTCTGTCGTGATCCCCTGCACCATCTAGTTGTTATGGGCTCAGTCTGGTGGAGGTTGTGGTAGTTGTGATCCATTAGTCCTTTGGGCTAATCTTTCCCTTTTGTCTTTGGTTTTCTTCATTCTCCTTTGCTCCAGCCAGGGTGAGACCAGTAGATGTATCTCAGATGGCCACTCGCAGACTTTTAAGGCACCCGATACTGCTTGCCACAGTTGGATGTAGAACATTTTCTTTATAAACTGTGTTGAAAAACCAAACCTGTTGCTGTTGAGTCAATTCTGACTCATAGTGACCCTACAGGACAGAGTAGAACTACCCCATAGGATTTCCAAGGAGCAGCTGGTGGATTCAAACTGCGGACATTTTGGTTAGCAGCCAAGCTCTTAACCACTGTTCCACCAGGGCTCCAATATTATTAGACTATAAATCTTTAAGGGAGCAGATCGCCAGGTCTTTTCTTCTGCAGAACTGTTGGTGGGTTAACCCATCTTTAGGTTAGCAGCCCAATGCTTTAGTCACTGCACCACCAGGCTTCCTTTCTGAGGCCATTAGAATGGCTGTTTCCTCCCATGTAAACAGCTAGTACACTCCTCTGAGATGTCTCTCCTTAGGTCCTACAGCTGGTCTTCTGTTAAGATGTGGGTTTTAATTACTTTGCCCCCTTAGTTACTCTCTTCCAAATACATCAGTATTTTTTTAATGTAGTGTCCATATGTAAGTAAAGCATTCCAGGTGTGTTTGACAAGTTCTGAATAGGATTGGATGGTTTTCTCCAGTTTACTGTTCAGCCTACTTCTTTTGAAGCTTGAATTTAAAGTTTGGAGTTGACACATCAAACTTCTGAATAATATTGAACTTTAATCCAACTTTAGTTTTAACCCCTTTTCAGTAAGTTGCACAAGAGAGTAATAATCTATTCCTAAAAGTGTAAAGATAAAAAAAGGGTAAATAAATATATACTTGTTTAGATATAGAAAATTTCTGGAAGGACATGTAAAAAATAACCACATGTTAACAGTGGCTATTTACTTCTAGAGGGTGAAAAAGGAGGTTCTGAAAGGGAGATTTTTAAGCTTTTTCTTTATACCCTTTTGTACTATTTGAATTTTTGCCTTAGACATGTAATGAAGTAATAAGTACAATTATAATTTTTTCTTAATTATATTAGTCAAATGAATAAGTAAATACTTCTTATCTCATGAGTTATACTCAAGCTGAAAGTCAGATTATGTGTAGTTTGATCTTTTTAACCTAAATGGAATACTTTCACTTATCCATATTATTCAACCTATTGATTCTTATCTGGGAAAAACTTATTGAATCTTGATTCTTTAACTCAATACCTAATGTTTTCCAGATTTATTTCATCAGCCAAATTAATAAGTATATCATTTACGGTAATAATAGTGGTAAAACCTATTATTTTAAGGGCTTAATATTTTCTGTGCACTGTGGTAAGCATTTTATAGGCATTATCTGATTTAATCTTCATAACAGCCCATTGAAGTAGCTATAATTATCCCCACTTATAGATGATGAAGCCCAATTTAAGAGAATATTAACTTGTCCAAGTTCACACATGCAGTTGGGGGTAGAGGTGAGATACAAACTTAAGGTCTTGCTGATTCAAAAAACTGTATTTTTAACCATGACACTATCCAAGCCATCAGTGCAAATAATAAACAGGCATGGGTCAAGGATAGAAACTTGTGCCGGAGACCCTCCTCCAGTCTGATAACAATCGGACTTAGTATTAAAAAAATAATGTAAAATAATACATTGAAATTAATTTCATCTCTTTATTTTTATTTTTTTTAATGTGCCTAAGAAAGTTTATAATTATGTGTGAGGCTTGCGGCTGTGAGTCGAAATTGACTTGAAGGCAGTGGGTTTGGGTTTGGTTTGGATGAGTCTTGCATTACAGCTCACATTATATTTCTATTGGACAGAACTGGCCTAAAATGGCCCAAGGGCTTCCATATATGAAACGGTTAAAAAACAATACAAAGCATTATTGAGTAATGCCCGTTGTCATCAAGTGAATTCCAGCTCATAGTGACCCTATGGGACAGAGTAGAATTGCCCCATAGTGTTTCCAAGGAGCGATTGGTGGATTCCAACTGCCAACCCTTTGGTTAGCAGCCAAACTCTTAACCACTGTGCCACCAGGGCTCCCATTGAATCTAAGTACCAAAATAGAGGCTACAGACTCCAGGAGTTCATAAGGGGGTGGGGCATCAGTAGAGAAAGTCCTTGTAGATGGAGCTGGACTTCTCTGGGCCTTTCATGAGTTAAAGAAGGGCGAGAGCATTCTGTGACAGGAGCCAACATGAGTAACGTTGCAGGGGTAGGGATGGGCATGTGAGCAAAAATGAGGAAAATAATTTGACTAGAGCAAGTAAGGAAACCCTGGTGGCATAGTGGTTAAGAGCTACGCCAGCTAGCCAAAAGGTCAGCAGTTCAAATCCACCAGGCGCTCCTTGGAAACTCTATGGGACAGTTCTTCTCTGTTCTATAGGATTGCTATGAGTTGGAATCCACTCGATGGCAACGGGTTTGGTTTTTTTTGGTTTTAGAGGAGGTAAAAGGAGCCCTGGTGGCGCAGTGATTAAGCACTCAGCTGCTAACCAAAAGGTCGGCTGGAACCCAGTAACCGATCTGCAGGAGAAAGATGTGTCAGTCTGCTTCCATAAAGATTACAGCCTTGAAAACCCTATGGGGCAGTTCTACTCTGTCCTACAGGGTCACTAGGAGTCGAATGGAGTTTGCGAAACACAACAGCAGAGCAGGTAATCCGGGCTGAGGAACCCTGCAGAGACTGTGTGGGGTCACCACCTTAAAGGCCAGGCTGAGGCTCTTGGACTTGCTCTGTCGATAAAAAGGGCTCATGGATCCTGTTAGTGTGCAGGGGCTTGATAAAGCCTGTGTTTAAGAGTATGAACGTGGCAGTGGTACAGAAGGGACTGAGCTGGGGAGGGGAAAAGATGAGATACTGAAAGAAAGAAAAACAATTCAGAAGCTCATGTTCTGTCCATGCAGGAGCTAAAACTGCCCCTAGACCAAGGTGCTGGCTGCAAGGATGGAAAGGAGAGGAGGTGTAAGAGAGATCTTTTAAAAAGAACTTCTAGTACTTGATGACTGGTTGTATGTAAAGGTCTGAGAATTATCCTCAAAGACTATGCATGTTTTCATTGTTATCCTGAATAAATGACAGCTGAGAGAATGAGTGCCGTGGTCACTAGGACTGTCACACTAAATAAAAGCCCTTCAGTCGACAAGATTCAAGTTGAAACAAGCAATTCAAATGCCCTTGTAACAATAGCCAGCATTTCCAAGAATCTTTTGGTTGGGCACTGTTTGCAAACCTTGTTCAGATAACAGCTTAACTGAAACTAAAAATCACGGAGTTTCCCCACTTGGCACTGCTCACTATTTAAATGAATATCAAATAGTGGGGTTAAAATTCACAGAACAGAAAGTTGAGGAAGGTTGAATGCTCACAGCACACACTGGCCAGGAATCCCAACAAAGAGCAAAGGGAATTGGAATGTAAATAGAATCAAGAGCACCAAACAGAATTAATTTAGACAAAGTCATCAGTGTTCCATGCAGCAGAGTGAAAGTGAAACGTACTTTATTCAGCTCTACAAATTAACCAAACTGAGCTTTACGATAAATCCCCTGCAGATAAGATCAGTGATGTCCAGTAAATACATTTTTAACTTTTTTTTGTGTGTGAAAGGCTTGGTGCCAGAGATCAATCAGTTAAATAGATTTATGCACTCACACCAGGCAAATTTATTAACAATAAGTTGAAATAACTTTAAAAAAAAAAAGGCCTTCATCTATCGTAGGTACCCTGAGATCTACAATAAAATTCATTTTTCTCACTTAATTGGTTCACTCACTTATTATTTTCTTAAATTACTATTTATTAAACAATTACCATATGTGCCAACTACTGTGCTATGTGGTGGAGATACAGTTTCTCCTCAAGAACCAGAGGAGACCAACACATAAACTCACAAGTTTAATATACATAATTGATACTATGACTGAAGTGGGAGTAGATGAAGTCCAGTTCCTTAGGGCAATAACAAGGACTAAGTTTAGGCAGGAGAATGACAAAATCTTTTGGAAAGACCCCATTGGCAGAATTGTGGAGAATGGATTGGCGGGTTTGTAGCTTGCTGTCATCGAAACCAGTTAGACTATCGTAGCAGATCATCTAAAAAGATGAGGGTCTAAACCAAGTGTCCTAGTTATCTAGTGTTGCTATAACACAAACACCACAAGCAGATGGCTTTAACAAACAGACATGTATTTTCTCACAGTTTAAGAGGCTGGAAGTCCAAATTCAGGGTGCTGGCTCTAGAGGAAGTCTTTCTCTCTCCCTTGGGTTTGGAGGAAGGTCCAAGTCATTTCTGAACTTCTGCTCTCTTCCCCTATCTCTGCTTCTATGGCTTTCTTATTTAATCTCTTTTACATCTCAAAAGAGATTGATGTAATACACACCCTACACTAATCTTGTCTCATAACATAACAAAGACAACCCATTCCCAAGTGGGATTATAACCACAGGCATAGAGGTTAGGATTTACAACACATATTTTGGGGGGACTCAGTTCAATTCATAATACCAAAGTACTACCAATGAGGGTCTATTCATTCACTTACTCATTAATATGTTTACTCAGTCAGTATCTCTTGTATACCTCTAATGTGCTAGGCACTACAGTAGATATTGGGGCTTGCTGTTCAGAAGGGGTAGAGAGGAGGGGTCAGATCAACAGATATTGTTGTGTTATTGTTAGATGCTATTGAGTCAGTTCTGACTCATAGAGACCCTATGTACAACAGAATGAAATACTGCCCCGTCCTCTGCCATCCTCACAATTGTTGTTGTGCTTGAGCCCATTGTTACAGCCACTGTGTCAATCCATCTCGTAGAGGGTCTTCCTCTTTTCGCTGACCCTGTACTTTACCAAGCACTGTATCCTTCTCCAGGGACTGGTCCCTCCTGATAACATGTCCAAAGTATGTGAGACAAAGTCTCACCATCCTCGCTTCCAAGGAGCATTCTGGCTGTATTTCTTCCAAGACAGAGTTGTTCGTTCTAGTAGTCCGTGGTATATTCAATATTCTTCACCAACACCATAATTTAAAGGCATCAATTCTTCTTTGGTCTTCCTTATTAATTGTCCAGCTTTCGCATGCATATGAGGTGATTGAAAATACCATGGCTTGGGTCAGGCATACCTTAGTCCTGAAAGTAACATCTTTGCTTTTTAACACTTGAAAGAGATTGGACGGCAGATTTGCCCAATGCAGTGCGTCTTTTGGTTTCTTGACTGCTGCTTCCATGGGTGTTGATTGTGGATCCAAGTAAAATGAAATTCTTGACAACTTCAATATTTTTTCTGTTGATCATGATGTTGCTTATTGGTCCAGTTGTGAGAATTTTTGTTTTCTTTATATTAAGGTATAATCCATACAGGTAATTAGGGATGTGGAACTAGCAGTGAATGATTAGGTGGGAAGAGAAAGAAAATCAAGGATGAACCCCACCTGGTAGATGGTGGCGATTCTCCCAATGATTGGGAACATCAGGGGGAAGAACAGTCTTCGAAGAAGATGAAGTCAGTCTGATACATACTGAGTTTTAAGGTACTGTTGGAGCTTTACAATCAGAAGTCCAGCTGGCAGGTAAATATATGGGTCTTGTTCTTTGCTGTATCCCAGGGCCAGATGATACCTTGGCACATAGCAGACAGTCATTATTTTTTGAATAAATTATCCCTAAATTTTGCTCTGCAACTGTCCCAGGTGTTATAAAAGATACAAAGAGGATTATGCTCAGTTTCATAGTAACCAAATTTTTAATCCAAATATGAGCAATCCCCTTAGGAGGTAATGGCTTTAACCTCAAGAATCTGTCTGGGGGCTTCTGCCTCTGTCCATACTGGACTTACTGGTACGGGAGATACTATGCCATAAACAACTAGAAAACCGGACAAAATATATGAAACCACTGCTTTCAGATATTGGGCAAGAGGCAAGAAAGGACTATGATCCCTGAGAGAAGGATAACAAACAAAGTGAGTCCTATGATTGCCCTGGCTTGCTGCCTGGTGGCACTTTCTGGAACACGGCACAAGGAGAAGAAGCCTAGCTGAGCACAGAGGTTTCACAAAATCGAAGAGATGGAGATTAAAATTTGGAGAGGCAGAGGCAGCTAGAGTTTGTAAGGCAGAGCCTTGGAGAAGAGAGAGCTGTGTAGAGAACGTGCCCCAGAAATCTGTACAGCGTACCCTTAAGTCTTTGCTGGCCAACTAGAGGAGCATCCATAGGGGGAGGCACTAAAGAACCACTGCTGAGGAGAAGCTGAGCAATTGCCAGAGTTCATACAGGGCTCCGAGAAAGCCGGCCAGAGGGGAAGAAACCTGGCTGCACCTGATTGAGACCTGCCCTGAGTAGGGCATTCAGTAGAGAAACCACAAGGTTCACTTCTTAGTAATAGAACTTAACTGTTGCGTGACGTCAGGTCGATTCCGACTCATAGTGACCCCGTGTGACAGAGTAGAACTGCCCTATAGGGTTTCTTAGGCTGTAATCTTTATGGGAGCATATTGCCAGGTCCTTTCTCCTGTGGAGCTGTTGGTAGGTTCGAACCACAGGCATTTCAGTTAGCAGCCAAATGTTTAACCATTGTGTCACTAGAGCTCCTTAGGGCTTTACTAGCCTAAGTAAAAACACTTATTGTATTTAAATTAACGAACTTCTGAAGAATTGACTTACTTCTTAGGGCCACGAAAATTCTTATTTCTATTTTTCTTAATGTTTAAATATATAGTTTTAACTATTTTCCTCATACTCAGATCCCCAGAGACATATGACATCACCAGTTTATGAGATTTAAAGTTAGCAATTTATATATTTTATTAGGG
Organism: Trichechus manatus latirostris; assembly: GCF_000243295.1. Taxonomy (NCBI): domain Eukaryota; kingdom Metazoa; phylum Chordata; class Mammalia; order Sirenia; family Trichechidae; genus Trichechus; species Trichechus manatus. Next base: position 7,815,915 of record NW_004443957.1, on the reverse strand, counting down.
GAAATTATAAAATTATACCTTAACAACAAAAGAACAATAATTTTAATGATTTCCATTTGTGTAGCACTGCATGGATTCTTTTTAAAATGTATAACATTTTAATAAAAGTTGAATGATAAATTATAGATAGGAAGAAGAAAAAAATTAAAATGGCCTGTAATTCCACCACTCATGGATAACCATTCTTTGCACTGTATAATTTTAAAAGAGCACTTTCTCATGCATGATCTCATCTGATCATCTCGGCAACCCTTTAAGCAGATTGGTGCATTATTATCCACATTTTAGAGATGAAATTAAGTGGCTTGCCTAAGGACACACAGCTTAATGGCCAGTGAGCCAGATCTGGGCTCCAGATACTCTGACTCCAGATGCAGTGCTCGAAGCCTGGGGGCTGTAGTTCCAAAGGAAAGTGCACCTCAATCAGAGGCTCCACCTAGCTTTTCCAATAGGTATTAAACAGGCCAAGAAAACAGCTCAATTTTAGCTAGCAAATAAGCTGTGTGTGTGTGTGAGTGTGTGTGTGTGTGTGTGTGTGTGTGTGATAAACAGGTAACAAAATATTTGCCATTTCAACAATCTTCACATATACAGTTTAGTGACATTAATTGTGCTCATTATATTGTTCAACCACTGCCATTAACCATTCCTGAAATTTTCCATCACCCTTAACAGAATCTCAGTGTCGCCTAAGGCAAACAAGATTTTAGACTTGAGAAAACCTTTCAGGAAGTGCTTTTAGACCAAGTCATGTTTCTCAAGTCCAAGAAGGAGGACAGGTTTCCTTTAACTTTTAGGTAGTAGATTTTAAGAGGAAGAGGAAGAGGAAAATGCCCTAGTTTGTATACTACAAGTTAAAAACCTGGATTTCCAATTTGTGAACAACCAAAATAGCCCAGATCAAGAACTACACTGTGATAATTTGAGGATGCAGCTAAGTAAATGAGGGAAGGTCCCTAAAATTTAAATTGTCATTTTGGAAATCTAAGAATAGAGAATTCCCCTTCTCTCCAAATTAGCTGTTTTTTAAAAAAGTTGATCCCTCAGTAAGTCTACCCCACTTAAAAATCATTCTTTTAGTTGTATATCCATCTTCCCTTCCTATGAAATGCAGCACTGTGAATTTTCTGGAGCCTAACCCCTTCCCAGACTGTGGCTTGTCCATTTAGCTACTTAGAGGCTGTTGGATTGAATTGTGTTCTCCCAAAATGTGTTAATTGTGCTCATGAGGAAACTGTACACAGATCAAGAGGCAGTCGTTTGAACAGAACAAGGGGATACTCTGTGGTTTAAAATTAAGAAAGATGTGCGTCAGGGTTGTATCCTTTCACCATACTCATTCAATCTGTATGCTGAACAAATAATCTGAGAAAGCTGGACTATATGAAGAAGAACGGGACATCAGGATTGGAGAAAGACTCATTAACTGGTATATGCAGATGACACAACCTTGTTTGCTGAAAATGAAGAGGACTTGAAGCACTTACTGATGAAGATCAAACACCACAGCCTTCAGTATGGATTACACCTCAACATAAAGAAAACAAAAATCCTCACAACTGGACCAATAAGCAACATCATGATAAACGAGAAAAGATTGAAGTTGTCAAGGACTTCATTTTACTTGGATCCACAATCAACACCCATAGAAACAGCAGTCAAGAAACCAAGCCTCATTGCATTGGGCAAATTACTAAAAAGCACAGATGTCACCTCGAAGACTAAGGTGAGCCTAACCCATGCCAGGGTGTTTTCAATCGCCTCATATGCATGTGAAAGCTGGATGATGAATAATGAAGACCGAAGAACTGACTCCTTTGAACTGTCGTGTTGGCAAAGAATATCGAATATACCATGGACTGCCAGAAGAATCAACAAATCTATCTTGGAAGAAGTGCAACCAGAATGCTCCTTAGAGGCAAGGATGGCGAGACTACGTCTCACATGCTTTGGATATGTTATCAGGAGGGACTAGTCCCTGGAGAAGGACATCATGCTTGGTAAAGCAGAGGGTCAGCGAAAAAGAGGAAGACTCTCAATGAGATGGATTGACACAGTGGCTGCAACAACGGGCTCAAGCATAACAATGATTGTGAGGAGGGCACAGGACCAAGCAGTGTTTTGTTCTGTTGTATAATAGGATGGCCATGAGTTGGAGCCGACTCAACGGCACCTAACAACAAAAAAATGTGTTGGAATCCTAACCCCTATACCTGTGAATCTAATCCCTTTTGGGAATCGAGTTTTCCTTATTATGTTAATGAGGCCATATCAGTGTAGGATGTCTCCTAAACCTATTCTCCCCGGAGTTATAAAAAGAGCAGGTGAGACAAGAGTGAGCACAAACAGGGGAAGACAGATGCCATGTGAGGTAGCCAAGGAACCAAGGAATGCTGGAGCTACAGAAGCTGAGACAAGGATCTTCCCCCAGAGCCAACACAGAGATAGCCTTCCCCTAGAGCCAGTGCCCTAAATTTGGACTTCTAGCCTCCTAAACTGAGAAAATAATTTTATCTTCTTTAAAGCCACCCACTTGTGTTATTTCTGTTACAGCAGCTCTAGAAAACTAAGACAGAGCCTAAAACCTTTTCTTCAATTCTAACTTTCCTCTAGCAGCCATATGAGTTAGTAGCAGAGTAAGTCAAATTCACAAAGTAGGTAAAAAGTTCGTCGTTGGCATTATCCCATCCCTGTTCTCTTTTGCCATCCCTAATTTAGGAGAAATATTCTACTAAAATACAACAAATAAACAAAAAATTACCAGCAGCTTTATGCTAGGCCTGATGTTTAAATGTAAAGAAGCACTTGAAATGGATCATCAACCCTTGGAAGGTAGGATGGTCTCCTCTCTGGTTCAGGGTTCCCCATACCTCACTCTATTCTTCTCCTACCATGCTGACCATTCCTAACTGTTGTTTCTGCTGAGATCAAGAGCCTTTTGTTTCTAAAAACCAAAACCAAACATGTTGCCATCGAATCAATTCTGACTCACAGCGACCCTATAGGAGAGTAGAACTGCCCCATAGGGTTTCAGAGAAGTGGCTGGTGGATTCGAACTGCCAATCTTTTGATCAGCAGCAGAGTTCTTAACCATTGCAGCAACAGGACTCCTTTGTTTCCAAAGTATTTCCAAATTATGGACTACCCAAAATGCATAGCTACTATCAGTGTATATATTAACCCTCTTATCTCTAGCTAACTGCAAGCTTTGGTGAGCACAGTGAGTTCTGCCATCTGGGCAGATTTTGCTGCTGGCAAGGGATCATATTCTAGAAATAAAGTAAGTTTGTTACCGGATGTTTTCTTGTTTCAGTCTTAAGATATGATCCATCAACAAACAAGATTAAGCCTGGATTTTTCTAAAGGTGTCTGATAGGTCTATTCATTGCATAGATAGTTCACGAACAGAGGTTAAACAGTCATGAGTTTCTCCTTCTTGGATAATAAAGGAAGAGTACCAGGATTCAAAGTATTATAATGATGCATGGAAATATGAGAGGGAGGAAGCAACAGTTTTCCATAGGAGGTAAGCCTACTTGCAAGGAGCCCTGGAAGTGCAGTGGTTGAAGCGCTGGTCTGCTAACTGAAAGGTCATCCGTTAGAACCCACCAGCTGCCCCACAGGAGAAAGATGTGGCAGTCTGCTTCTGTAAAGATTACAGCCTTGGAAACCTTATGGGGCAGTTCTACTCTGTCCTGTAGGGTTGCTATGAGTTGGAATGAACTCCACAGCAATGGGTTTAATTTGGCTTTTTGAAGCCTACTTGCTAAGAAATGTTGTGTATTTTCAGTGAGTAACAAAGATTGTACAGCATGAGGAACCATCAAATTTAAAGGAGACCCTAAAACCAAGTTGTCCCTGGGTGATGCAAATGGCTCATTGCTCCGCTGCTAACCAAAACGTTGGAGGTTCAAGTCCACCCAGAGGTCCCTTGGAAGAAAGGCTTGGCAATATACTCCTGAAAAATTAGCCATTGAAAACCCTATGGAGCACAGTTCTATTCTGACACACATGGGGTCTCCATGAGTCAGAATCAACTCAGTAACTGGTTTTGGTTAAAACCAAGTTGGCAGAAGCCTCCACTAGTTTAGCTGCTGTGGTTATTGCACTTAGACAAGGTGGTTTGGCTTTTGTCACTTGGTCAAGAGGGATTGTAGTAAGTTATTGTTCTATAATGATTCCCAGGAAGTTGAGTCTCATGTATGAATAGGTAGAAAGGCTTATGATATTTTGGTAATTTGGAAAGCCTAGAGTGGGAGATTGTTGAAGCAGTAATTTTAACTCACAAAAGTCCTGTCACTTTTAGATTTCCAGGAAAGAGATTCGGTTACCAAGGACACGGTGATGTCAGAGAAGCTGGGAAGCCACTGCCTGCAGTAGCCAATGAAGCCCAGGAATCATCTTCATTGCCTCTTAGCTACTGGCCTGGAAGAAGTTTGAAGGTCTTGTAGTTTGTCAGAAGTAAGGGATTTAACTCCTTGGGATAAAGAATGTCCTAGGTAATGAACTTTAACTAGGATAAAATAGTAACTTCTCTCTGAAAGCCTTGTACTCTTTCTAAATTAAAATAGTGAAATAGAGAGATGGAATCAATGATAGAGCTCATCTCATCTGCAGAACACAGCAAAAGGTCATCCGTAAAGTGGAGAAGAGTAGAATCATAGGGAAATGCCAGGTCTTTTAGGCCCTGGTTCTTTCACTTAGCATAATGTTTTTGAGGTTCATTTCATAAAGCTTTGATGAGTGACCCAAGCTTTGGACCTAAAATTTGTCCAAAGGGCATAGTCTCAGAAGAAACCTGAATTTCTCAGTCCCTGAGGTCAGCTTGAGGAATGGACTTAACAGGACCTACACCTGTCCTCTTCCCTATGAACATTCTTCTTATAGACATACAACAAATATGAATGGCAGAAACAAATAGTAACATTGTTAGTAATATGACAGATTTCCACTAAGGTTCAAAAAAGATTTTTCAAATCTGATTAGATGATCAAAAGTCTCTCAAAAGGATTTTATACTCCTAGGAAATAAACTCAGCATTTGGGAGCTCAACAAAAAGAAATCAAAGTTCAATATTACCTGACAGATAGATAGATACATAGATAGGTTGATAGATAGCTACCATTGAATTGACTCCAACTCATGGCAACCTGGTGTACAACAAAGCAAAATGTTGCTTGGTCCTGCATCATCCTCATGATTGCTGGCATGTTCAAATCTATCATTATGGCTATTGTGCCAATCCATCTCACTGAAGATCTCTCCGTCTCTTGCTGGACCTCTACTTCACCAAATACCATGTCTTCCTCCAGCGATTTATCCCTCCTGATGACCTGTCAATAGCAAATGAATCAGATGATGTTCTGTTGTGAGCTGCAAGATTTTCACTGGCTAATTTTTGAAAGTAGATTTCCAGGCCTATCTTCTTAGTCTGTCTTAGTCTGGAAATTCTGCTGAAATCTGTCCACCTTGGGCGACCTTGCTGATATTTGAAATACCAGTGGCATAGCTTCCAGAATCACAACAGCACGCAAGCCACTGCAGTACGACAAACTGACCAGTGGGGGTGGACCTGACATATAGTAAATGGTAAATAAATTTTGGCTATTATTATTCATTCATTCAGCACATAGTGAATGTAATATATTCAGTGCTAAGAATTAGTGATGCAAAGCATAAAACTAGGTCTACTAAGGCAGGGGAGATAGATAAGTAAACAAATGAACACAACTGAGTGAGGTAAGTGCTATGATACAGGAAGGTACTAGAAGAAGGAGGAGAGGTGCATGACTCAATCTGCAGGGACCAGAAAAGGTTTTCTAGAAGGGGTGACTCTTAAGCTGTATCTTGAAGAAGAAGAAGGTTTCCATCTCCTCAGGTAGTGGGAACATCTTGTTTATGTAAAAGTATAGTGAGCAGAGAAAGCATGACTCATTCTGGGAACTTCAGAGAGTTCCGCATGGCGGAGATGAAGGCTAGGGGAAGAGGGTCAAGAGACAGGAACAGAGAAGTAATAGGGGTTGGTTTTGTGTGCCATACCAAGGAGATTGGGGAGTCATTGAAATATTTTAAGCAGAGCCATTAGATGACCAGATCCATTTTTATTACATTCCAGACACTGTGCTAAGTACTTTATATACATTATTTCATTTAATCTTCTCAATAACCTCATGAAGTAGGCATTGTTTTTCCTATTTTACAGATGAGGAAACCAAGTCTTGTCAAGATTAAGTACTTTGCCCAAAGCTACACTGTTATTAAGCAACAGAACTGGAATTAGGATCCAGACCTTCCAAAGCCGTTGTTCTTCACCACGAGACTACCCTTCACTAGTTAGTTTTCCAGTTCTCCAAAAGAGAAATGTTGAGGGCAGCAGTCTAGGACAGTAGTGGTGAGGGAAGAGACTGAAGCATATTTAAGAAGTCTTAAGGAAGGCAAATCTGCAGGAATTGGTAAATTGAATGTGAGGGATGAGAGGGAAAGGGGGAATAAATAACCTCAAGGTTTCTGGACTAGGCAACCAGATGGATACTTGTGCAATTTGATTAAGCAAGGACTATACTGGAGGAGGAGTAGGTTTTGGTGTAAGATAATGGTTTCTTTTTTGGACATGTTGAGTTCAAGTTACTAGTGGAAAAATTAAGTGCAGTATTCAGAACTCTTCTGGCATCGGAGCTCAGAAGAGGGATAAAAGCTAGAGAATTAAACTTGGGAGACATAAGCTTGAGTGTGGGAGGTGAAGCCAGGTGGAGTGTGTAGAGTGAGAAGAAAAATGGTGACAATATATGAAGGAACATGGGCTCTGTCACTCAGGCAAAAGTATTTTGTCACCAGGGAGTCCCTAGGTGGTGCAAAAATTAACCCTTACACACATGAAGTCGTCATGAGTCAGAGCTGATTTGACAGCAACTAGTTATTTTGTCCCATCAAAGCATGAATTCTTCCTTTCCTAGACAATGGACTAAGGAATCCATCCTCCACCAGCATGTGTAGAGGTGAGTCAGCTGTCTTTTCTTCAGTAAGGTTAGGAATTTCTTATTTCATAGATAGTCAAATAATCATAAAGCTACCTTATCAAGGAGAAGAAAAATGGACAGCCTGTGACATGGAGGGAACATGCTGCTTAAAGACAGACGTTCAATTCAGACACACCCGTGCGGGCTTATTAGGCCAGAAACCGATTAACCCGACTTCTCCATGCATTTCTATTAACAGAAGTCTTGAGTGCTTAGGGGATCTATTTATCATTTATTCATCACTTCTGTGCATTCATTTATGAAGCCCTATGAGGTTATTAAGTAAAGCATCAGATGAGAAAATATGTCTCATGCTTTATCATAAGACAGAGTTTCCCATAATGTGATCCTTAAGATAGCAAGTTTCTGTTGAGCAGGCCAGAGAATCCTCAGCTGCCATTTGCAGAGTGGTCAAGTGGGGTTATTTCAGCCATTCTAGGATGTTCTTACATCGGCAAGGGCTAAAGTCAAAAGTACAGTAAACTTTTTACTCACTAACCAATATCTCCTGTCTCTACTACCAAAAAATTAGACCAAACCCATTGCCGTCGAGTTGATTCCGACTCATAATGACCCTATGGGACAGAGTAGAACTGCCCCATAGGGTTTCCAAGGAGCCCCTGGTGAATTCGAACTGCTGACCTTTTGTTTAGCAGCCATAGCTCTTAACCAGTGTGCCACCAGGGCTCCCTGTCTCTACTATAAGTCAACAAATGGTTGCTAAGGGTGGAGAAACAAATTTAATTTGTTTTCATAGTGTGGGCCATGAAGGTGCGTGCCACATTAGAAATAGCTGCTTTAAATCCCTTATGTGATTAAAATAAATGCAACGATTCAGTCCAGGAAAAAGACAAAGCTGCTTTCAAGGGAAAAGCAGGAAACAGTCACCTGAAACTTCGTCTGTGTGAGGGGGCGCGCCATGTGAGACCACAGGAAAAGCAGATGCATCTGCAGGATACCTTGCCTTCTGCCCGAGTTTTCTCTGTCAAACCTGGTCACCCAGCTCCTCAGTCTCAGTAGGCCATTCCTACACAGGAAAAGGCAGACATTCAAGGCAAGTTCAGGTGGGCAGAATGGTGAGTAAGGCCCCCAAATGCTCACTATTGGCCCTGTCCACAGGCCTTAGTTGACAAAGGAGCAATTTCTCTAATGAGTGTTTGCTGAAAGAGATCCTTGTTTATTGTCTGTCATGGTGAGATTAAGGCCTTTTCAGAAGCAAGCAGGAAGGAAATTTAATTTGTTTGCACTCTTCTTCTTGAATTTATTTCTTATAAAGAAATCTAATGAATTGATTCTGAAAAAGACATACAGGTGTGGTACTCTGGTTTGTAACATATTTTTTCCTCTACATGGTTTGTAATTTTGAACTGCTTTCTTTTTTCCCTTTTCTTTCTCTCCCTCCTTTTCTCCCTCCCTCCCTTCCTTAGCTGGAGCTATCTTTAAATTTCCTGTCCAAAAGTACACTACCCAGCTCAGCCTCTTGCTGTGTTATCTGTTGTTCCAGTCTTGCCCATAGACCCTGTCCTGAGGTGGGGTCCCCAAAGCACAGTTACAGGTATCCTGGCACATTGCCCTCAGCCCACCAAAGTCACAGACACTATGCATCCGCTACGTGGCACAGAGCACGGGAATTGGAGGAGGCAGCTGCCAAGAATATTTGCCAGGTGTCCCCTTTTCTTGCTCTGACCACCTTCTCTCTGCACCTTTTATCAGCTAAAGGCCTGGGACAGTCTTCTGTTATAATCTGATTTCTGAGGCCAAATTGTCCTTCTATTTGGGTGCCGGGAATGCTGGCTTTTTCCAATTCTCCATGAACCGCCCTCAGAGACTGTGAGGTGTCCCTGTCCCTCTGATATCTGTCATGTAACTGGGCAAAGGGCCAGGTGTAGAGAAAAAAGCCACAGAGGTTGCCCCACCCCAAACTTCCGGAAGGGATGGGAAACAGGTGCTGAAGGCGTGCAGATGTGACATTTGTTATGAAAGAAAAGCCCACAAGAGACAAGGAGTGGTCCTAGGAGGAAGGGTGTGGGTCATGTACTATGCCTAAGGACAAGGGCAACAAGCCCTCGAATGAGATTTTGTTCTCGGTCCTCAGGAATCGGGCTGTTTTTCCTGGCAGAGTTGGTACAGGGCTCTGGGGGGTTGTGGGCATGCTGGGCTGTGCTTAAAACAATGCCTCAGAATTAGACAAATCTGGGTTTCAATCGTGAGCCAGGAAGAGACTAAACATCTCATCCGAAGGTGGAAACATCAATACTATCTATACAGATGGAAGTTTAGGTGTGAAATACTGTGGGAAAGCCCCTAGCACCCCATCTCACTCAGCACACCACAAGTTCCCAGCACTCAACAGTTGTGCACGTAATCCAAGCAGGGCTGTGAGGAAGCAGCTGCTGGAGAAGAAGGGAAAACGTTAGAAGACCCTGGGGCCTACCATCAAAGAGCTGGGATCAGAGAGCACAAAACTCTCAGGAGCTGGGGCCCAGGGAGACTCCCTGCCCCTCCCTATCACTGCCAGAGATCTGGAGGAAAGCTGGAGAGACCAGGACTTTGCAAGTCCAAGCCCTGTGTATAGCTAACATGTACAACTATGTGTACAGGTAGCACATATACACATATGGCTATAGCATGTCTATAGGTGTACTGGCGAGGATGCCAGAATGTCTAGCACATATTTTCCCAGGTCAGTTATGAGGAGACTTAAGCCCAGGTTGATGGTCCCATCTCGCCCAGAAGCTGAGACTCCTGATGGTGGCAGCACCTAGCCATCAAGGTTACACCAAAAAAACCCAAACCAAATCCGTTGCTGTCAAGTTGATTCTGACTCATGGCAACCCCATGTGTTACAGAGTAGAGCTGCTTCAAAGGGTTTTCTTGGCTGTAATCTTTATGGAAGCAGATAACTAGGCCTTTCTTCCATGGTGCTGCTGTGGGACTCAGACAACCAACCTTTAGGTTAGTAGTCAAACCATTTGTGCCACCCAGGGACCTTTATACCGATAGAGAGAGAAAGTATTCTTTGGATGTGTGCTTTTAGCTGACTTGCTGTTGAGAGAAAAGCAATAAAGCTAATAAACTGAGCGAAACCAGAGGGAGCTCACGGCTAGCAGGTTAATTCTCGTGTTAACTTGGTCAAGGTGATAGGCTAGTAGGTGGCAAATGAGATTTGAAAGCCCCAGAAAGAACTTTGCTTGACCTACTTTAGTGAAGTTGATGTTGTGACCCTCGCGGCTGCTCTCTGTTGCTTAGAATCCAGAGAAAAGGAAGCACAGTAATTACTGGAACCCCAAATTCCCTTGATGGAGCCGTCATTTCTTACTGCTGTGGTTTTTTCAAACGGTCTTCTCAGAAGTCGCAGGGGTTGGAAGTTATCCCCTCAGAGGCCCCTAAAGAGGGCAAAACAAGTAGCTGACAGAAGCAGAGCTTTACTCTCCCCTTCTCTGCTTCAACAGAGCAGCTACAATTTTACCCATTTTTCTTGTATATTGGGCTTCTGGATGAGATTTTATTTCAACGAAGGCTTATTAGTTGGAGTTCCTTGGTTGAAAACTATAGACACCAACTCCAGCGAACAAAAGCAGAAAGAAAATTTATTGGAAGTGTGTGGGGATCTGAAGAAGCACCTTGGCGGGGTCAGGTAGCTCCAGAAGGTCTCTGCAGAAAGGTTCGTCAGCCTCTCCCAGGCACTGCTACCAGATGTAAAGAACTCAGACCTTCTCCTCCACCATCGTATCACCTCTCTCAAGAGTCTAAGGCCATGGCAGGGTGGTGGTGAGAGGCAGGACACGGCACAGCAGCCTTCACAGTGGGAGAGAGGCAGCTGGCTCTGCCAATCCCACCAAGATGGTGCACAGACAGAACAGACCAGCAGAGGCAAACCAGCACGTGCTGGGGAGGGAAGGGAAGCAGGGCTGTGGAAACTGACCGTCGCCCGTCACTGTGACTAGAAAAGAATGGTCACAAAATCAGCCATTTTCTCACTCCTCCAACCTCTCTGCCTCCCTCAAGATGTAACAAGACAGCTGGCACTAACTGTGCGAGTTTCAGACGACAAACATGCAAGCCTGATGCAGTGCTAGCTCAGACAGACTTTCAGAGGCCTTGCCTTCAGAAACCACTAGTTACTTCTGCCATTCCTACTCTGCCTTCACAGACGCCACCCTAACCCACCCCCATCCCATGTTTTTACATTTGTAAATCCTTACTTGGTGCTGGTCAGCAAAGGAGAATGGGGGTGAGAGCTCAAAGAAGACAAGTGACAGGGCAAGAAACAAATGGTGAAGAAAGAAAATACGCAACTCACTACCAGCTGCAGAAAGTGTTATTACAAAAGGAAAATTGTGACTCTGTTTTCCCAGAAGGTGTACCAGCAACCCACAGAGAACAAGAAGGACGCAGGGCACGGTCAAGCTGAGACAGCTATAGCAAGAATGCCTAGAATGCTGTTACGGATTGAATTGTGGCCTCCTTCCAACACGTGTTGGAATCCTAACCCCTAACCCTGGTGGCGCAGTGGTTAAAAGTACAGCTGCTAACCAAAAGGTCGGCAGTTCGAATCCACCAGGCGCTCCTTGGAAACCCTATGGGACAGTTCTACTCTGCCCTATAGGGTTACTATGAGTCGGAATTGACCTGACGGCAATGGGTTTGATTTTGGGTTTATACCTGTAGGTGTGATCTTGTTCGGAAATAGAGTTTTCTTTGTTATGTTAATGAGGCCATGCCAGTGTAGGAAGTGCCCTAAACCTAATCACTTCTGAGTTGTAAAAAGAGATTAGACACAGCTGCACACCCACACACAGGGGAAGACCCACTTATGGTATTTATGTTACTGAGGCACTAGGAAACCAAGACAAATGCCAAGTTTTTATTCTCAGTTCATGCACTGTAATATTCAATGGGGTTGACTGCTGCTCGGGTCAAATCCTGCCCAGAGACAAGCCAGAGATTGGGTCACTGAGCTTGTAAAGCTCTCAGCAGAATTTGCCTCAGTTTTATTAATAATGAAGACTCAGTATTACCAGTAGGCCTTTCGTCATTACTCTAAGCTCCTTTCCCTGGACTCATAAATCAAGCTTTACCAAGAGTTGTTGAAATTATCTGCAGATAAACTCTGCTGAGGTGTTCTGTCACAGGGCAGAAATCGGAAGGACGCTGTTTCTGTATCCTTCTAGAGACATAAGAAGTCATCCTGCAATTCCACTGTGGAGGCTCCCAGATTTTTAGATTCACTTAGGCCCTCTTGCTGGTCCATTTAGATTTGTTTACAGACTCCGATGGCAATGATTATTAAACCTTTTCGACCCATTTGAGAACATGTTGAGAAGCCTTGCTCTATGGCAATAGATTAAGGCATGCAGGCACCCAGATCACTCACTGTGAACCACGGACCAGAGGAACCATAGTCCAGGCTCTAACAGACTTTCCATGATAAGATCTGTAAAATCTAGCATGGAAGAAAATTCAAAGGGGGTGTAACATCTCTCATAAGCAAATGGTTTGGATCGTGGTTACCTTGAGCTGCCTTAGATAAATACGACACAAAGGTCAGTCTAGCCCTGCTCAGATTGCCATGGGGTGGGGGGTGGGGGGGGGCAGGCAGGCCTTGAGAGAGGGAAAGGAAGCTAACATTAACCACCTGTACCTGCTGGCTCCCCACTGCCTCCTGAGCACAGGGTCCAGTGCCAGCACATGGTAGGCGCTCACTGAATATTTGAGGAATGAACAGTAGAATGGCAACGTTGTGCTTTACATACCTGATTATCTTACCTCCAGGTGTGAGTTTAACCGCGCAGACCTGAGATACCAGAAAAAGCGATACCCAGGCTCCCTCTCATTCTTCTGCCTTGTAAACCCAAACAATAGAGAGCTAGACTAAGGGGGTTTAATTGTGTTTTTCCAGGTGGGGTCAGATGAGGTCTTCCTTAAAAGCTTTTCTGATCTTGGAAAAGGGCCAAACATTTAAGAGCACCTCAGTTTCCACAGAAATGTAGATTAACTGTGTTGCTGTTGTTAGGTGCCATCAAGTCGATTTCTACTCATAGCAACCTGTGTGACAGAGTAGAACTGCCCCATAGGGTTTTCTAGGCTGCACTCTTTACAGAAGCAGATCGCTGGGTCTTTCGCCAATGAAGCCATTAGTTGGGTTCCAACTGCCAACCTTTTGTTTAGCAGCTGAGCACTTAACCATTGCACTACCAGGGCTCCTTAGATTAACTGTAGCTGCTGTGAAAAAAGATTTAAAAACAAAGATGTTATCAAATGGAGGCCAGGCCACAGATGCTTGGTACTTTTGCATTAAATTATATAAACGTAATCCTACCTAGTAGGCCCTTCATTGCCCAAATGAGCCTTCTTTGACTTAACTGACCCACATCAGCCTAACCAAAGACCTAGGGATATTTTAAATCTTTCTCTTCTGTGCATGGAATACTTAATTTTTTTACTTATTTATTCACATCTCATTGAGGAAGACCCTTGACGAGATGGATTGACACAGTAGCTGCAACAATGGGCTCAAGCATAACAACCATTGTGAGGATGGCTCAGGACTGGGCAGTATTTTGTTCTGTTGTACATAGGGTTGCTATGAGTCAGAACTGACTCGACAGCACCTAACAACAACAACAACATTCACATTCCACCCTGTCCAGAAAGGACTTAAAGTGCTGGCCTGAGAATTGGGATTGGGGAGAGGGAATAGAAGGTAGTGGAAATATTCTGAGCCTGAGAGTTAGGGACCCAGATTACAGTCCTGTCTGTAAACGATCATCTACCATGTGACCTGGAGCAAATTACTTCTTTCTTGGCTTCTGTTTCTCATTTAGGAAATGAGGAATTGAGTTTACAGCTCTAACATTCCATAATCTGAGATAAGAAGAGTTAAAAAAAAAAAAAAAAAAAGGAATATCTGAGAAGTCTGTATTTCATTGCAGGGCCTTTTGGCATCCTAGGACCTCAGAATGGTTTCCAGTTTTCCAAAGGATAAAAATGCAACTTGAGTGTAAATAAATGGCCATAGACTTCATCTCATTCCCCAGTCAAAAATACCCAACTTATTCCCACCAGATGTATATACATTGTCCTTTTGGGAGAATGCAGTTGGAGAGTCTTTCTGTGATTCATTATGTTCCAATAAATATTTTGAGGAGAAGAAAACAGCTGCCCCTTTTAAAAGACTGTTATATGCAAATCATCATTAATTAATAAGTTCTTAAGAAAACCCGGAAGCCCTCTGAGTGTTCGCTTTTCTAATGTTCATCTCCAAAGCCCCGTCAAACTCAAGAGTAAAGGAGTCTAACACGAGATACTAACACGAAGGATGAAAATGTCAAGCTCTGTCTCTGACCACTCCCTTCAGCTGTTGACGCCCTGAACCCTGTTAAGCCTTCTGCCACAAAAAACCTCTCCTCCTACCTTAACACCCTCAGCCCTTCCACAGGTCTTTTCAACCATTCTCTAAGTTAACCGGAGCCCAGGTAGCACAGTGGTTAAGAGCTAGGCTGATGACCAAAAGGTTTTTGGTTTGAATCCACTAGCCGCTCCTTGGAAACCCTGTGAAGTCACTATGAGTCAGAATGGACTTGATGGCAATCAGTTTTTGGTTTTCTAAGTTAATCTAACCCACTGCCATCCAGTCGATTCTGACTCGTAGTGACCCCGTAGGGTTTCCAAGGCTATAAATCTTTACGGAAGCAGACTGCCATATCTTTCTCCTGTGGAGCTGCTGGTGGTTTTGAACCGACGACTTTTCTGGTTAGCAGCTGAGTGCTTTAACCACTGGGCCACCAGGGCTCCTAAGTTAACCTAAGGCTGTACTATTCTACTAGATAATGGAGACAGGAAGAAGTGGCTGCTGGTAGTAGGACTGGGGTCAGCTTCCCCTGAAGCACAAGGACTCCGTAGGGAGGAGAGATACCAGAACAAAACGGAGGTGCCATTGGAAGGAAGACGGTAGTAATGCTATTAGGAAGGGAAAAGAAGATAATGGATCCTGAGTAGGCAACCAACAATGATACTTTCCACTCTGCTAAGAGTGTGGAAGATAGGCTAGAGTGGGGAGAAAAAGGGGCCCCAGAAAGAGTCTTTTGTAATTGACTGGCTAAGAACTGATGAAAGCCTGAACTCAAATAGTGACCAAAACAACGAAGTAGAGGAGATGAATTCAAGCAATATTTAGGAGAACAAATTAACAGGACTTGGAGTTTCACTAAAAGTAGAGGAATACAAAACCAAACCCATTGCTGTCAAGTTGATTCCGACTCATGGCAACCACACGTGTTACAGAGAAGAACTACTCCACAGAGTTTTCTTGACTGTAATCTTTACAGAAGTAGACTGCCAGGACTTTCTTTTGTGGCACTGCTGGGCGGGTTCAAACTGCCAACCTTTAGGTTAATAGTCAAGTGCAAATCATTTGTGCCACCCAGAGACAGCTTAAAAGTAGAAGAGAAGAATTAAAAGGAGTGCTTGGTGGCTTGGCGGTGACACTAACCAAGATAAGGATCATAGAGAAGCACAATTAAGGATGACGATGATAAGTCCACTTTTGCTTGTTTTGAATATCCATGGGATATTCAGGAATTGATGTCCAGGATCAAGTTGAGAAATAGGGGATTGAAACTCAGAAGAGAGGCAGGGAACAGAGAGCTTTATGAGGTATAATTATAGATGTGATCTTTCTTTAACAGTAGAGGATCATTCTTCCCCCACCTGAGGTCTGGATTCCATCCTTTCCCATTTTGTTAAGAACCTTATAATACAATTTATCCCTTCCCTCTTATATCTTTTCATTTCTCTCTCCCTTTTGGATTCCTTCCATTTGCTCTTAAACATCCTCAAACTTTTCCCATCTTTAAAAAAAAAAAAAACTTTCCTCACTTTATTTTCTCTTCTAACTACTGCCCTGTGCTCTTCCCTTCACAGTCAAATTTCTTAAAAGATTTGCATACATCTGATGTCTCCCTTTTTTTACTTCTCACACACTCCTCACTCACTCCAACCTGGCTTCTATCCCGTCACTACTAAAATAATGCTTATCAAGGCCACCAGTGAACTCTATGTCATTAAATTCAAAAAGATTTTTTTTTTCAGTCCTTATCTCAATTGGCCTCTCAGCAGTGACCTCTTCCTTCTTTAGATACTTCCTTCCCTTAGACTCCAGAGCATTCATTCTCTGGATTTTTTCCTATTTCTGTGGTTACTTCTTCTTAGTTTTCTAGATTTCCTCTTTCTTTTTTTTTTTTTTTTTCCTCCTATATTCAGCATTAAATTTTGGAGCCCTTCAAGTGTTGATCCTGGAACTCCTTCTAGTCCATACTATTCTTTCTCTCTGGACTTTCTTACCATGACCACAGCCTTAGTTACTGTCATACCAATTTCTCTGTGGCCTGAGCTTTTCCTCATGTATCTGTTAGCTGCCTGAATGCCTTCTTTGGTGAAGTGCCTGTTCATATCCTTTGCCCATTTTTAAAAAAAAATTTTTTTTTATTGTACTTCAGGTGAAGGCTTACAGAACAAACAGTTTTTCATGTAACAGTAGTACACATGTTGTTTTATGACATTGGTTAACAACCCCACAACAT
>NW_004443957.1:7795376-7798702 GCF_000243295.1 Trichechus manatus latirostris | reverse complement strand
CTAATCTTTTCCTTGTATCCTGTTCTCTTCATTCTCCCTTGCTCCCGAAGGGATGAGACCAGTGGAGTATCTTAGATGGCTCCTTTGCCCATTTTTTAATTGAGTTAAGTGTCTTTTTGTGGCTGAAGTTTTGCAGTATCTTGTAGATTTTAGAGATTAGACCCTGATCGGATTTGTGGTAGCCAAAATTTTTTTCCCAGTCTGTAGGTTGTCTCTTTACTCTTTTGGTGAAGTCTTTTGATGCGCATAAGTGTTTGATTTTTAGGAGCTCCCAGTTATCTAGTTTTTCCGGTGTTCGTGCATTGTTAGTTATGATTTGTATTCTGTGTATGCCATGTATTAGGGCTCCTAGCATTGTCCCTACTTTTTCTTCCATGATCTGTATCGTTTTAGATTTCATGTTTAGGTCTTTGATCCATTTTGAGTTAGTTTTTGTGCATGGTGTGAGGTATGGGTCTTGTTTCAGTTTTCACAGATGGATATTCGGTTATGCCAGCACCATTTGTTAAAGAGACTGTCTTTTCCCCAATTAACGGACTTTGGGCCTTTGTCACAAATCAGCTACTCATAGGTGGATGAATTTAGGTCTGAATTCTCAATTCTGTTCCATTGGTCTATGTATCTGTTGTACCAGCACCAGGTTGTTTTAGCTACTGTGACAGTATAATAGGTTCTAAAATCAGGTAGTGTGAGGCCTCCCATTTTGTTCTTCTTCAGTAATGCTTTACTTGTCCGGGGCCTCTTCCCTTTCCATATGAAGTTGGTGATTTATTTCTCCATCTCCTTAAAAAATGTCGTTGGAATTTGGATCAGGATTGCATTGTATCTGTAGATTGTTTTGGGTAGAATTGACATTTTCACAATGTTGAGTCTACCTATCCATGATCAAGGTATGTTTTTCCGCTTGTGTAGATCTCTTTTGGTTTCTTGCAGTAGTGTCTTGTAGTTTTCATTGCACAGGTCTTTTATCTTTGGTTAGATTTATTCCTAAGTATTTTATCTTCTTGGGGGCTATTGTAAATGATATTGATTTGGTGATTTCCTCTTGGAGGTTCTCTCTGTTGGTGTAGAGGAATGCAACTGATTTTTGTATGTTTATCTTGTATCCTAATACTTTGCTGAAATCTATTATTTCCAGTAGTTTTCTTGTGGATCCTTTGGGGTTTTCTGTGTATAAGATCATAGCATCTGCAAATAGAGATACTTTGACTTCTTCCCTACCAATCCGGATGCCGTTTATTTCTTCTTCTAGCCGAATTGCTCTGGCTAGGACCTCCAGCACAATGCTGAATAAGAGTGGTAATAAAGGGCATCCTTGTCTAGTTCCAGTTCTCAAGGGGAATGCTTTCAGACTCTCTCCATTTAGGATGATGTTGGCTGTTGGCTTTGTATAAATCCCCTTTATTATGTTGAGGAATTTCCCTTCTCTTCCTATTTTGCTGAGAGTTTTTATCATGAATGTGTGTCGGACTTTGTCAAATGCCTTTTCTGCCTTGATTGATAAGATCATGTGGTTCTTGTCTTTTGTTTTATTCATGGGATGGATTACATTGATTGTTTTTCTAATGTTGAACCATCCCTGCATATCTGGTATAAATCCCACTTGATCATGGTGAATTATTTTTTTGATATGCTGTTTAATTCTATTGGCTAGAATTTTGTTGAGGATTTTTGCGTCTATATTCATGAGGGATATTGGTCTGTAAGTTTCTTTTTATGTGGTGTCTTTACCTGATTTTGGTAACAGAGTTATGCTGGCTTCATAGAATGAGTTTGGGAGTATTCTAACCTTTTCTATGCTCTGAAATACTGTTAGTAGCTGTGTTGGTAACTCTTCCTGAAAGTTTGGTAGAATTCTTCAGTGAAGCCATCAGGGCCAGGGTTTTTATTTTTTTGGTGTTGTTGGGAGTTTTTAAATTACCTTTTCAATCTCTTCTTTTGTTATAGGTTTATTTAGTTGTTCTACTTCTGTGTGTGTTAGTTTAGGTAGGTAGTGTGCTTCTAGAAATCTGTCCATTTCCTCCAGGTTTTCATATTTGTTACAGTACAATTTTTCATAGTATTCTGTTATGATTCTTTTAATTTCAGTTGGGTCTGTTGTGATACCACCCATCTCATTTCTTATTCATGTTATTTGCTTCCTCTCCTGTTTTTCTTTTGTCAGTTTGGCCAATGGTTTATCAATTTTGTTGATCTTTTCAAAAAACCAGCCTTTGGTCTTGTTAACTCTTTCAATTGTTTTTCTATTCTCTATTTCATTTAATTCTGCTCTAATTTTTGTTATTTGCTTTCTTCTGGTGGCCGAGGGCTCCTTTTGCTACTTTCTTTCTACTTGTTCAAGTTGTAGGGTTACTGTTTTGATTTTGGCACTTTCTTCTTTTTGAATGTGTGCATTTATTGCTATAAATTGACCTCTGAGCACTGTTTTTGCTGTGTCCCAAACGTTCTGGTAGGATGTGTTTTCATTCTCATTTGATTCTGTGAATTTCTTTATTCCATTCTTAATTTCTTCTATAACCCAGTAGTTTTTGAGCAAGGTGTTGTTCAGTTTCCATGTGTTTGATTTTTTTTCCTTCCTTTTTCTGTTATTGATTTCTACTTTTATGGCTTTATGTTCAGAAAAGATGTTTTGTAATATTTTGATGTTTTGGATTCTGTTAAGGCTTGCTTTGTGGCCTAATACGTTGTCTATTTTGGAGAATGTTCCATGTGCATTGGAAAAGAAAGTATACTTTGCTGCTTTTGGGTGGAGTGTTCTGTATATGTCTGTGAGATCAAGTTGGTTGATTGTGGCATTTAGATCTTCGATGTCTTTATTCAGCTTCCTTCTCGATGTTCTGTCCTTCACCAAAAGTGGTGTGTCAAAGCCTCCTACTATTATTGTGGAACTGTCTCTTTCTCTTTTCAACACTGTTAGAGTTTGTTTTATATATTTTGGAGCCCTGTTGTTGGGAAGGTACGTATTTATTATGGTTATATTCTCCTGGTGTATTAACCCTTTAATCATTATATGGTGTCCTTCCTTATCCTTTGTGGTGGATTTTGCTTTAAAGTGTATTTTGTCAGAGATTAATATTGCCACTCCTGCTCTTTTTGAGTGTTGTTTGCTTGATATATTTTTTTCCATCCTTTGAGTTTTAGTTTGTTTGTGTCTTTAAGTCTGAAGTTTGTCTCTTGTAGGCAGCATATGGAAGGATCATGTTTTTTTATCCATTCTGCCACTCTCTGTCTGTTTATTGGTGCATTTAGTCCATTTACATTCAGCATAATTATTGATAGGTATGAGTTTAGTGCTGTCATTTTGATGTCTTTTTTTGTGTGTTGTT
>NW_004443957.1:7787690-7794389 GCF_000243295.1 Trichechus manatus latirostris | reverse complement strand
AGTCTCACTAATTCTGACTTCCATTGCCTCAATTCTGCTCCTATGACTTTCTATTGAGTTGTCTAATTCTGAAATTTTATTGTTTATCTTTTGGATTTCTGTTTGCTGTCTCTCTGTGGATTCTAGCAGCCTTTAAATTTGTCATTATGCTCTTGTATGACCTTCTTAAGTTCCTCTATTGTTTTGTCTGTGTGTTCCTTAGCTTGTTCTGCGTTTCGTTTGATCTCCTTCTTGATCTCTTGAAGAGTTCTCTATCTTAATCTTTTGAATTCTACCTCCAGCAATTCTAAGAAGTTCTCTTCCTCCAGAAGGTTTCCTGATTCTTTGTTTCGGTGGCTTGCTGAAGCCATCATGGTCTGCCTCTTTATGTGATTTCATATTGACTGTTGTCTGCGAGCCATCAATAAGTTATTATATTTATTTATTTTATGTTTATTTACTGTGTCCTAGCTTCCTGTTTTGTTTTGTTCTGATATGCCCAAATAGGCTGGTTGTGTGAGCTGTTTGATTATTGGCATCTTTGAAGTGCTCATGTTCTATCTCCAGGTGGATAGAGCTCTTACTAGGTATGTGAGCACAGGAGTCCGTTTACTTTTCTTGTGTAGATTCAGCTCAGGTGTCCAGGTCGTCAGTCTCTGAGTGTGTGGTGCAGGCTCTCACCTACAGTCCTAGACAGGCAGGGGTGATTGAAGTAGGCACAGATACCTGCGCTGATCAAGGCAGCTGGCTGACCGCTGCCCCTGAGTGTATGGGTGGAAGGCATGTCCCCTTTCCCTAGATCGCATAGGTAGGTGGGTTTTGCAGCCGTACTATGGGCACCCAATGCTGTTGGCTGTAAGGACTGGGAGTCACCCCTTATTCCTGGATCCCTGTTGCAGGTGGTTCAGTGGAGTGGGTGGAGCCACCAGTCCTCAGGCCCCTGATGTGGGTAGGTGAGGACCCTGCTTAATGGGCAGCATGGTGTCAAATGTCACGAATCAGTTTATAGCTGATACAGATGAAAATAGGTTTCAGGTATATACCTTGTTGTATTGTGGTAATGAGGGCCTATGCTGTTGGAATGGGCCCACACAGGTCTATGCAGGGGTGAAAGGCATTCAAAGTCCATGGACTCCTTATGCCTGTGCCTAGGCAAAGGTGCTGTGCCTGCCCTGAGTTCCCAGCTTAGGGTTGCTGGCAGATTATTTTTTTCTGTTTGTTAATTTGTTCCCTTTCCAAAGCTGGGAGAATGGCTCAGGGCTCATGCTGGGTCATACTTCCGGCCCAGGGGGCGCAGCAATCACTGAAGCCATACTGGGACTGGAGCAGAGTGGGGAGGGGGCAGGTAAATGGGAGAGAGTTACTTCCCAAAGGGGGGGGGGGGTTTGATCCACACAGTATGTTAGATGCTTGTACTTATCTTTCACCAATTGAGTGCCGCTTCTCACTGGTTCTGGAGGGTCGAGCAGACTCTCTGCTGCTCAGTCTCTCCTAATGTGGAAAATGTATCCTGAGCACTGCTGCTTGCCTCACCCCTTGTGTGCTAGCCTATCCAGCCTGCAAGGTGCCAGTATAGGCCAGGTCAGGTCTGGCAACTCCTCGTTGCTTCTGAACCATGCATGTCCCCCTCCCCCTGCTGCTTAGTCCAATTCCTCAATTTTTTCTTTGATGTTTAGGGCTCCTAGATTGTTATGTATAATCAATTCACTCTTGCTTTCAGGTCTTTGTTGTAATAGGGACCACAGGAAGCATCTGACTATTCTGCCATCTTGGCCTCACCTCCAGAAGTTCCAATTTTTACTGTATTTAAAGTTATCAGTCTTTAAAGTTGTCTAGGATACATCATTTGGTCCCATCCCACTCGAAGCATGGGAGAGTGAAGAAAACCAAGGACACAAGGAAAATACTAGCCCAAAGGGCTAAAGGACCAAATGAACCAGAGACTCTACCAGCCTAAGACCAGGGAAGGGGGAGATAGATGGTGCCCAGCTACCATTAGTGACCACCCTGACAGGGAACACAGCAGAGAGTCATGGACAGAGCAGGAGAAAAATGTAGAACACAACTCAAATTCATGTAAAAAGACCAGACTTAATGGTCTGACAGAGAGTGGAGGAACCCTTGAAACTATGGCCCCTGGATGCACTGTTAACCTAGAACTGAAACCATTCCCAAATCCTACTCTTCAGACAAAGATTACACAGGACTATAAAACAAAAAACAATACATGTGAGGAATGTGCTTCTTAGCTCAATCAGATATGCGAAACCAAATGAGCAGCTTCTGTCCGAAAGCAGGATGAGAAGGCAGGAAGGGACAGGAACTGGTCAAATGGACACAGGGAACCTGGAGTGAAAAGGGGGAGTGTGCTGTCATGTTGTGGGGATTGCAACTAATGTCACAAAACAATATGTGTATAAATTTTTGAATGAGAAATTAATTAACTTGAGCTGTAAACTTTCACCTAAAGCACAATTAAAAAAAAAAAAAAGAAAGTGTCCTTATGGGGAAAAGTCAGAGGAAGGTTTGAAACACAGAAGAAAGAAGAAACACACAGGGAAGAAGGCCATGGGAAGATAGAGGCAGAGATTGGAATTATGCTGCCACAAACCAAGGAATGCCTGGGGCCACCAGAAGCTGAAAAAGAAAAGGAAGGATTCGCCTCTAAAGCCTTCAGATGGAGCCTGGCCTTGCTGACACCTTGATTTCAAACTTGCAGCTTCCAGAATTGTGAGAGAATAAACAGCTGCTATTTTAACTAAAAAAACAATAGCATATATGAATTTCTACGAGCTTCTAGTAAAAGAAAAATGTATGTGAATGAAAACAGAATGTTCAGGTTTTGTCTTTTCCCAGTAAGCGCACTGAATCAGTTTTCTTTTTAACAGTCATCTGCAACAAATGCAGTTGAATACTCAGCAAAACTCAAAAGACTTTGCCTCATTTAAAGACAAGTGCTCCACCTCTAACCTTTAGCAACAGCTAAATTTGTTGATGAAGCTGAGGTTTACATTCAGTTTATATTTCTCAGTGCAGGAAAATCAGGCCAGGTCCTACCTCTCAGTCAGATGTCCCTGTGGCCTGAGCCCAGGATCTGCTGGCCTTTACACAGGCCACCTCTGCTAAGCCAAGTCTCAATTTCTCTTGCAAGTTGAGAGGAATACAAAGTGTCCTATTCAAGCCCTAACCTGGAATGTGAGGTAGCTTTTATTATGTGCCCCCAGCTTCCAGATTATCATTGAAATGTGAAGGCAAGTGAAAGTACCACTGATTTAGTGACAGAAGGAAATATATTTGAGAAGATGATAAGAAAGGAAAACTCGTGTGTGCTAATTGTAAAATAAAAAGTGGCTGTTAAGGCTGGTTACAGGCACGAGACATACTTCAGAGATATTGCAGGTTCCGTTCCAGACCACTGCAATAAAATGAATATCACAATAAAGCAAGTCATATGAACATTTTGGCTTCCCAGTGCATATAAACTTTATGTTTACACTATACTGTAGTTTATTAAGTGTGCAATAGCATTGTCTCAAAAAAAAATGTACATACCTTAATTAAAAAATACTTTGTTGCTAAAAAATGCTAACCGTCATCTGAACCTTCAGTGAGTCGTAATCTTTTTGCTGGTGGAAGGTTTTGCCTCGATATTGATGGCTGTGACTGATCAGGGTGGTGGTTGCTGAAGGTTGGGGTGTCTGTGGCAATTAAGACAACATGAAGTTTGCCACATCGATTGACTCTACCTTTCATTAAAGATTTCTCTGTAGCATGTGACGCTGTTTGATAGCATTTTACCCACAGTAGAACTTCTTTTAAAATTGGAGTCAATCCTCTCAAAACCTGCCCCTGCTTTATCCACTAAGTTTATGCAATATTCTAAATCCTTTGTTGTCATTTCAATAATGTTCACAGGATCTTCACCAAGAGTAGATTCCATCTCAAGAAACCACTTTCTTTGCTGATCCATAAGAAGCAACTCCTCATTTATTAAAATTTTATCATGAGATCTCAGCAATTCAGTCACATCTTAAAAAGAAAAATAATAGAAGAAGAAAGAAATAAAGTTATGAGTCTTTTCTTAATGATTTGCACTTTATGTGTCTTGTGTAAAAAATCCTTTTAATCTCTATAACCACAATAATAAGAGCAAACATGCAGGTCACTAACAAACAAAACAGAACTAAAATACTAGCAAACTATTGCACACAATTTGGGATGATCTGAGCTAAGTCATTCTGGTCTTTCTATTGTTTCAGAAGAAGTAAAGACTTTTATTTACTTTCAACTTTGTTAAATTAAATGTGTATGTTAAAATATTTAGTGTAATTTATAAACCAAAGCTATCCAACAGAAATATAATCTGCAAAGACATATGTGTAATTTTAAATTTTCTAGTAGCCATATTAAAAAAATAAAAAGAAACAGGTAAAATTTTAATAATTTATTTCATTTAATCCAATATATCCAAAATATTATCATTTTATTACTAAAGCATTTTACATTATTTGTACTAAATTTCTGAAATCTGGTGTGTATTTTACACACCAAAGCACATTACAGTTTAGACTAGTCTTACTTGAAGTGCTTAATGACTAAAGATGGAACTAGTGGCTACCTAATTAGACAATGCAGCTCCAAGCTATTAGAGCTAATTTCCAAGCAGAAAAAGAAAAGAAAAGAAGGAAAAGCCCTATCAATACAAAAGAAGATTAGAAAGAACAAAAAGAAAATAAAAAAGAAGGAAAAATAGAAAGCACAAATAAAATATATCAATAATCATAAGGAACATGTAAGTGGTTTGAACTATGATGTTAAAAAACAAAGATTGGTTAAAATGGAAAAATCTAACTGTATACTGTAGGCTATTTTCAAGAGACTCACTTAAAAGTTTCAAGAAAATACCTGAAGGTAAGAAGGTAGACAAATTCTACCCCAAATAGACTTAAAGACAAAAGCATTACTAGATGTAAAGGGAAACTACATAATGATGAAAAATTCAACTCTTCAGGAAGATACAACAATTCTAAACCTGTATGCCACTAATAACGTAGCATTAAAATGTGTAAAGCACTCAGAAGAAAGGCCTGGCAATCTGCTTCTGAAAGGTTACAGCCATAAAACCCTATGAAACAGTTCTACTTTGAAACTTGGAGTGGCCATGAGTTGGAATCAACTTGAAAGCAATGGGTTTGGTTTTTTTTTTTAAAGACTGGGAAATTATGGGCTGGGTGAAAACTACTCAGGAATTACTGGGGATCAAATCTATCACCATCGTTATCTTGTATCAGTTAACAAAAATTTTATCAGGAAAAATCTGTTTAGGTATCCCTCTAGATGTGTTTTCATGCATAGAGATTAAAGTACCTCTATCACTGAATATGGAGCCCCAGTGTCATAGAGGTTAAGCATTTGTCCGCTAACCAAAAGATTGGTAGTTCAAATCCACCAGCCACTCCTTGTAAACGGTATGGGGGCAGTTTTACTCTCTCCTATAGGGTCGCTATGAGTTGGAATCAACTTGATGGTGATAGGTTTTTTTTTTTTTTATCACTGAATATTGAGGTCTATTTGAGTGGAAAGACGGGGGGAAGGAGGTTGTATTTTTCGCTGGATTAACATTATCATATTTGGTAGACACAAAGCCGCAGTAATACCAATAAACTATTTCAAAATAGCAAAAAAAAAAAATGTGTAAAGCAATAATTGACAGGATCATGAGGAGAAAATTTCAAATCTACTATCAAGTGGTAAATTATATCTCTTAGTAATTGATAGATGAAGCAGACAAAAAATTGTAAGGATATAAAAGATTTGAAGAGCATATTAACAAATCTAATTAATTATTAAAGTAATTGTATTATACCATTATACCCAATCATTAGAGAATATATATTATTTTTAAGTACACGTATAATATTCTCAAAAATTGGCCATGGGCTAGGGCATAGAACAAACTTCAGCAAATTTCATAAGACTGGAAAAGTGCTCAGATGCTAACCGGAAGATCAGAGATTTGAACCCACTAGCTGCTCTGCAGGAGAAAGATGTGGCAGTTTGCTTCTGTAAAGATTTACAGCCTTGGAAACCTTTGGGGCAGTTCTACTCTGTCCTATAGAGTCACTAAGAGTTGGAATCAACTCGATGGCAACGAGTTTGGTTTGGAATCACATCTGGAAATGGTGCAATTAAACCAAAGACAAAAAAGATTTCCAGAAAAGTCTCCAGTAGTTTCGGATATCAAAAACATACCTCTGTACAACTCAAAAGTCAGAAAAGCAATCGCAACGGAAATTTTAAAATACTTCGACCTGATCAACAACAAATATAACATATACAAAAACTTATGAAGTGGCAAAAGCAGTACTTTGAAGAAAATTTATCGTCTTAAGTGTTTACATAAGAAAAGAAGAAAAGTTCATATTGAATGAGGTAAATATCCAAATGAATGAGTTAAAAAAAGAGAATAAAACCAAAACCAAACCCTTTACTGTCGAACCAATTCCAACTCTTAGCAACCCTATAGGACAGAGCAGAACTGTCCCATAAGATTTCCAGGGAGCGGCTGGTGATTCAAACTGCTGACTTTTTGGTTAGCAGCCGAGCTCTTAACCACTGTGCCACCAGGACTCCAGTAAGTATCTAGAGGGAGGAAACTCCGCGGTGTTAGGGACTCCCTTCCCCGCCCCTTTTCCCTCCTCGCCCTCTCTTTCCACCCCC
>NW_004443957.1:7776271-7787590 GCF_000243295.1 Trichechus manatus latirostris | reverse complement strand
ATATATATGTATATATACAGTTTATCTCAGGAATACGAGGTTGTTTTAAAATGAGAAATTGAAGTAATTTGCCACATTGATAAGCCAGTTCCTCACATCTATAATAATCAAGCAACACTGCTTTCAGATAAATTGGAAACATGCCCCCACCTATTATGCTACAGCAACTGGGAAGTGTTCCTTGGTATTTTCCTACTAGGGAGATTAATGAGAACAGTTTCAATGAAATGTGGGAGGTGGGGTGGAAATGGGCTGAAGACAAATGAGAGGTGTAGACAAATGAGACTGAGCTTCCCAGGCCCCTGCACTCGCTTCACACTTCCTATTTTAATTTGTAATTTCATTTGAGCCAATTCAAATCAGTTTCTGCACTAATAAGCATATTTTACCTAAGATACCCACTTTTTCTGCCTAGGAATTCCTACTTATCCTTTTAGACAAAGCTCAAATTTCAACTCTTCTCTTATATTTTCCTCACCTCACCAAGACAGATTTATACTCTTCCTTTTATGTGGTCCTCTAGCTCTTTGTACATCATTCACTCTTATTGTTTAGTTATAATACTACCTGGGAAGTAGCTCTTCTCACACAGTATTACATTTTTTAGATATTAATCTCTTCCAGTGCCTGGCATGTATTTATAGAAGGTCTTCAATAACTGTTTGTTAAATAAATAATAACAGAATTTGTTATGTACCAGGCACTGTGTTTGGTGTTCATGCACATCATCTCATCCAACTTTAATAACTCTATGAGATAAATACTTTTATTATTCATTTAATAAATGACAAACTGAGGAAGAGGCCAAGGTCACACAGGTAAGTCACTATCTAGACTAAGATTCAGACCCAGGTAGTCAGTTTCCAAAACCCGAGCTCTAAAGATGCCCCCATATGGTATGACAGGAGACCAGTCCCAGGAAAGACTATCCTCTTAATTTGAAAGATTTATTAGATCAGGGAAAGATTTTTCCAAGGGATCCTGTAAAATTTACTTATATATATATATATATATTGCGTTTCTTTGTCTTTTTATATAAGTGAGGTCATATACTATTTGTCCTTTTGTGGTTGGCTTATTTCGTTCAGCATAGTGCCTTCAAGCTCCATCCATACTATGGCATGTATCAAGACTTCATTTTTCTTAAGGCTGAGTAGTATTCCATTGTATGTACGTACCGCATTTTGTTTATCCATTACTTCTGTTGATGGGCATTTAGGTTGTTTCTACATTTTGGCTATTGTGAACAGTGCTGCAGTGAACATTGGTGTACAAGTCTCTGTGAGTGGCTGCCTTCAAGTCTTTTGGGTATATATCTAGAAGTGGAATTGCTGGGTTATATGGTAGTTCTATTTTTAATTTTTTGAGGAACTGCCATCCTGTTTTCTACAGCGGCGGTACCATTTTGCATTCTCACCAGCAACGGATAAGGGTTCCAATTTCCCCACCTCCTCGCCAACATTTGTTATTTTCTTTTTTTTTTTTTTAA
This sequence comes from Trichechus manatus latirostris, assembly GCF_000243295.1. Taxonomy (NCBI): domain Eukaryota; kingdom Metazoa; phylum Chordata; class Mammalia; order Sirenia; family Trichechidae; genus Trichechus; species Trichechus manatus. The sequence goes on along the minus strand of NW_004443957.1, from coordinate 7,786,101 downwards.
ATCTTAGCCATCCTCGTAGAAGTGAAATTGTGCCTCATTGTAGTTTTGATTTGCATCTCTCTGGTGACTAATGATGCCGAGAATCTTTTCATGTGTTTGGTGGCCATTTGAATATCCTCTTTGGTGAAATGTCTATTCAATCCTTTGCCCATCATATGATTGAGCTGTCTTTTTGTTGTTAAGTCATCAAATTTAATATATTTTGGTTATTAGATTCTTGTCAGATACATGGTTTCCAGAGATACTCTCCCAGTGGATAATTTGCCTTTTCACTTTTTTGCTAAAGTCTTTTGATGAGCAAAAGTTTTTAATTTTTATGAGGTCCCATTTATTTTGTATTTTGCTGCTTGTGCTTTTGTTATTATGTTAGATAATCCATTGTTAAAAGTTAGGTCTGACAGCTTTGCTCCTGCTTTTTCTTCTAAGAATTTTATGGTTTTAGTTTTCACATTTAGGTCCTTAATCCATTTTGAAGTTGTTTTCATGTATGGTGTGAAGCATGGATCCTGTTTCATTTTCTTCATATGGAAATCCAGGTTTCCCAGCACCATTTATTGAAGAGACTCTTCTTTCCCCATCGAATGGACTTAGCACCCTTGTCAGAAACCAGATGACCATAGACGTGTGGGTTTACTTCTGGACTCTCAGTTACTCCATTTGTCTATGTGTTTACTGTTATACCAGTACCAGTCTGTTTTGATTACTGTGGCTGTATAGTATGTTTTAAAATCAAAGAAGTCTGAGTTCTCCTACTTTGTTCTTCTGTTTCAACATTGCTTCAGCTATTCAAGGACTCTTGCCATTCCATAGAAAGTTGAGAACTGGCTTTTCTATTTCATAAAGAAGGCTGTTGGAATTTAGATTAGTATTACATGGAATCTATAGATTGCTTTGGGTAGTATTGACATCTTAACAATAGTAAGCCTTCCAGTCCATGAACGTGGATCATCTTTCCATTTATTTAAGTCTTCTTCAATCTCTTTCAACAGAGTTTTATAGTTTTCATTGTGTAAGTCCTTCACGTCCCTGGTTAGATTTATTCCTAGGTATTTTATTCTCTTAGATGCTATTGTAAATGGAATTGTTTCCCTAATTTCCCTTTCAGATTTCTCATTGCTGGTGTATAGAAATCCAACAAATTTTTGTTTGTTGATCTTGTACCCTGCAACTTTGCTAAAGTCCTCTATTAGCTCTAGAAGTTTTCTGGCGGACTCTTTGGGATTTTCTTTACATAGGATCATATTGTCCGCTAATAGAGATAATTTTACTTCTTCTTTTCCAATCTGGATATTTTTCATTTCTTTTCCTTGTCTTATTGCTTTGAGTAAGATTTCTAATACAATATTGAATAGAAGTGACGAGAGTGGTCACCCTTGTCTTATTCCCGATTTCAAGGGGAAAGCTCTCAGTCTTTCCCCATGAAGTATAATGTTGGCTATTGGCTTTTCATATATGTCCTGAATTATACTGAGAAATTTCCCTTCTATTCCAATCTTCTTTAAGGTTTTCATCAAGAAACGGTATTGGATTTTATCAAATGCTTTTTCTGCATCCATAGAGATGGTTGTGTGGTTCTTTTCCTTTGTTCTATTGATGTGCTGTATTACGTTGATTGCTTTTCTAATGTTGAACCATTCCTGAATTCATGGAATAAATTCCACTTGGTCATGGGCATGACTCTTTTAATATGCTGTTGTATTCTGTTTGCTAGTATTTTGTTGAGGATTTTTGCATCTATATTTATAAGAGATACTGGCCTGTAGTTTTCTTATTTTGTAGTGTCTCTGTCTGGTTTGGGTATTAGGGTTATATTTGCTTCGTAGAATGAATTAGGGAGGATTCTTTCCTTCTCTATCTTTCGTAAGAGTTTAAACAGTATTGGCGTCCATTCTTCTTTAAATATTTGGTAAAATTCCCCAGTGAAGGCATCTGGTCTAGGATTTTCTTTTGTTGGGAGGTTTTGATCACTGATTCGATCTTTTCATTTGTTATGGGTCTCTTGAGACTTTCTATTTCCTCTTGAGTCTGTTTGGATAGAGTGTGTGCTTCTGAGAATTTGTCCTTTTCATTTGCGTTATGCAGTTTGTTGCCATACAGTTGTTCATAATATTCTGTCATAATTCACTTTACTTCTTTTGGGTCAGTTGTAATGTCCCATCTTTCGTTTTGGTTATTTGCATTTTTTCTCTTCTTTTCTTTGTCATTCTAGCTAATGGTTTGTCAATTTTACTGATCTTTTCAAAGAACCAACTTCTGGTTTTATTGATTCTCTCTGTTGTTTTTCTGTTTTTGATATTATTTATTTATGCTCTGGTCCTTGTTATTTCCTTTCTTCTGGTAGGTTTAGACTTGGTTTTGCTCTTCTCTTTCTAGTTCCTGGAGTTGTCAAGTTAGGCTGTTAATTTGACATCTTTCTTCTTTTTTTATGTAGGCATTTACTGCTATAAGTTTCCCTCTGAGCACTGCTTTTGCTGTATCTCATAAGTTTTGGTATGTTTTGCTTTCATTTTCGCTTGACTCTAAGAAATTTGTGACTTCTCTTTTGATTTCTTCCTTGACCCATTGGTAATTTTATAGTATGTTCTTTAATTTGCATATGATTGTGTATTTCCCAAGTTTTTTTCTGTTATTGATGTCTAGCTTCACTCCGTTGTGGTCAGAGAAAATACTTTGTATGATTTCAATCTTTTAAAATTTTTCGACACTTGCTTTGTGACTTAAAATGTGGTCTATTCTGGAGAATGATCCATGTGCACTGGAGTAGAGTGTACATTGTGCTGTTTTTGGGTGGAGCGTTATATATAAGTCTGTTAAGTCTAGTTGGTTTATAGTGTCATTCATATCCTCTGTTTCCTTGTTGATCTTCTTTCTAGATGTTCCAGCCAATATTGAAAGTGGTATACTGAAGCCTCTAACTATTATTATAGAGCTATCTATTTCTCCCTTAAATTATATCAGTGCTTGCTTTATATGTTTAGGTGCCCCGATGCTGAGTGCATATATATTTATGATTGTTAAATCTTCTTGATAAATTGACCCTTTTATCACTATATAATGTCCATCTTTATCTCTTCTACTTTATTTTATTTGTATCTTGTACAGAAGTGACTTACATGGGTTTAGAGGGATGGAACAGTCTCTTCTTAGACCATGTTCAGGTTAACATAGCTGCCCTGAAGCTGGTCATTGGTTACCATCACAATGACTTGGAGCTTAGCGAATGGGGAGGTTGGTAAGGGCTATTTTTTAAGCCACATATAATTCAATATTGTCCACAGATATAGTGAGGCTGTGGTTATTATCCATTTCTTTCTTCTCCTAGGAATTTTTTATATCTGTTTTTGAAAATAATATTCACTAGCTACAGACTTCTTACTGATTTCCAGCACTATGCATTTTTTCATTCAATCCTTATATCAACTCTCTGAGGTAGGCATTATACAGGAGAAAACCAAGCTAAGAAATACCGAATAATGTGTACAAATTCCACAGTGAGTAAGAGATGGAGCAAGGATTGATCAAGGTCTGTTTTGCTTGACTCAGAAGTGCATACTCTAACAACTATACCTCAGTCACTCCAAATCAATAGTTACGTGGGTCCTGGTGCATGACCTCTCTGCTGCGTCACTGGACCATGCAGAGTCAAACCTGAGCTGGGACTGGGTTTCTGGTTATCATTAACCGAAACATAGTAAATAGTCTTGTATTATTTATTTATTTTTTTCTGTAGCTGTGTTTAATCTGTATAATCCTGCCCTCCTCAAACCACCAGGAGAAGATGCTGATTGGTGTTCTCTACTTGGCTTCTAGGAGCCAGTGAAGGTGATGGTGTCCAAGCCCAGCAGCCTGCTCTGCCGCTGCTGCAGTCACCGTCCTGAATTCCAAACAGTTCCTTCCTCCTCAGTAAGAAAGATTGCTAAGCTTAGTGATTGTTGGAGAGCTGGACCTGTGATTCCCACATCCCCCCAGTCTTTATTTGGGATCACGAAGGGATTTTATTTAAAACTGAAAGAAATATAGGCATATGTGAAGGCAGTTATATGGAGAAGAGCTCTTGTAGGGCTTGTGGGAGGTAGCATGGCAAAAAGGAAATTGCATGGTGACAGACGAAGGTATACCAGGGTTCAAATCCTGGCTTCCCCATTTACTACCTCTGTCAATCGATAAGTTATTTAACTGCTCCTTATTTTCCCCATTAATTAATTGCCTTTTTTTCCTCATCTATGTAATGGGACTACCACCCACCACCACTAGTTGCCATCCAGTCGATTCTGACTCATAGCGACCCCACATGTGTCAGAGTAGTACTGTGCTCCATAGAGTTTTCAATGCCTAATTTTTCAGAAGTAGATCAGTTTTTTTTTCTTTTTTCTTTTGAGAAGAAAAGAAAATGTTTTATTGTTGCAATACGCCTTTCTTCCAAGGTGCCTCTCCGTTGATTTCAGTAAGTAGCCAAGTGTATTAACCATTTGCACCACCCAGGGATTTCCAAAATAAGACTAAAAAAAAAAACAAACCTGTTGCCATCAAGTCAATTCCGACTCATAGTGACCCTATAGGACAGAGTAGAATTGCCCCATAGGGTTTCAAAGGAGTGCCTGGTGGATTCAAGCTGCAACCTTTTGGTTAGCAGCCGTAGCACTTAACTACTACAGCACCAGGGTTTCCCTCCCTCCGCCCCTAAAAATAAGACTAGTAATATTTAGTTTGCAGTTATGAAAATTACATGGGACAGTGCAGCCAAAGTAGCTCAGTACTCGTTCAGTTTATGATAGTTATTACTGTTAGCGCATTTGTAACATCAAAGTATGATTTAAAGACAGAAACACTAGCATATATTGTATTGTTTGACAATTCCAAGTTTATCTGTCAAAATGAAGGAAAGTGAGCGTCTGAGGCAAATCATTTTATCTCTTGAACATGTTTCTTAAAAATAAAACTTAAGAATTTAGTTCACAATGTGTGGATTAACAGCTGAGTGTGTCTAAAGAGCTGAAAACTAAAGTGACCAGTTATCTGATCACCTTTAAAATGCAAGCATTATCACACTATCTCACAGAAGAACTCGTGGATATGATCTCATTAAAGATGGTGCACCACTCCAGAGAACCTCAGTGGATCATTTTCTTGCATGTCTCCAAGGTGAGCACTGCATAAATAAAAACACTAAAAGCCCTCACGTAATTTCCTTTACTTCTCTCGCTTTAAAACGCCTGAGCAATTGAGCCTCATGTCTAGAAAAAGGCCATCCAGGAAAGCCTATCAGTGGGTGCACTGTGGCAGCAGACATTAAACGTGGACATAGGGAATGAAATTAATTCTTTTTGTTTTATTATTATTGTGCTAAGTCTATATATAACAAAACATTTACCAATTCAACATTTTTCAGATGTTTAATTCAGTCACAGTAATTACGTTCATCGTGTGTAACCATCACCACTATATGTTTCCAAATTTTTCTATCACACTTAATTGCTTAGTGTGAGTCATTCTTAAAGGAAAAAAAAATATTCCTAAGCAACTCCCTCAGGGGTTCTTGGCTTTCCAAACCCCCATCCTTACCTCCTTCCTTTCTTATCTTACCAGGCTCCTGGCCCCTGGAGGGGGAGCTGCCTCACCGATTCCCTATGCGGCTGCTCTGGCTGGTGACCCTGTGCCATCCTCTGTCATCTACACCCTCTTCAGACCTATGTTCCCACTAGACTCTCCTGCTGGCAATAGGACCTCGGTGGCAGGTACTGTGCCAGGTGGAATTGGTCAAGCTGCTGCATGGCATTTTGATTGATGCTTAGTCCAGAAGTAACCTTTTAAAACCCGGTTTCCTTGGAAAGGCAGCTTGGAAAATCACTCTGGCTGAGTGTGTGCTCATGTATGTGTACCCTGCACGCTCTGAATGACTCTTCAGATACGCTACCTGTCCGTATTGAATTTAATTCAGAGATCTCCAAGGTAAGGAGCAAAACAAATTCCATATTCATGGCTTTTAACGGGACTGAGGTTCAGCCTCTTCATGTCTCAAGCACACTGAAGGGACTTTAATTTTTATCTTGGATCAAATACTTTTTCAGAACAGGCAGGCTTGGCCATTTTCCATGTAGTTCCCAAGATATTTTTAATTCCAGCACTTGCTGCTGTGCCCTACCCCCCAGGCAAGTACAAAAGTGCAGCTTTACCCTATAAGACATCAGACAAAACAGTCCAGCCTGCATTTATGCCCCCCCACCCCATTGATTAAAGGTTGTCCCCTGGGAGAGTTAAATCCTTGGCATCATCCAGGCTGCCCTGTTCACAGGCTGAGGAAACTTCTGTGCAGGGGAGAAAGTCCTCAGAAAGAGAACCATAGAAATGATGTTCAGATGGACAGCAGTCAGCCTACCGGGAACTATCCACTGAAGCTACAGACTAACTCAGGGGCTGGCTGAGGGTTCAACAGCATCTGCCACAGGGGCTTCAGTTTCCTGGTCAGCAATAAGCTTTGCACTAGTTCTTTCTGCCACAGATGTGTTCATGAGGCAGGCATTGCTGTACCCCTGGGTTATGACTCACCGCCATGGCAACAGTACCAGCTGCTGCAGAGAGTTCCTGTGATCATCTTGAAAACTGCATATGGTGGACACGTTCAGACAGCCATCCATAAGCACAGTGCAGGAGGGCAGGAAAAAATCTGATCGCACTGGAAGAGACTTAGGTCACCAATTTCCTGTAAAGTCGGGGGAGGAGGGGTGGAGAAGTCTAGTGATTGAAAGATTTAAAAAATAGCCATCCAATGAATAGGCTATCACTTCAGCTTGAAAACTTGGTTTCTGATGAGCTTTCTTTTTGCTTAGTTCCTATGCATAAAGTAAAGAGTATTTACTGTCTAATCAATAATAGGAGCCCCGATGGCACAGTGGTTAAGAGCTTGGCTGCTAACCAAAAGGTTGGCAGTTCGAATCCTTCAGCTGCTCCTTGGAAACCATATGTGGAAGTTTTACTCTGTCCTATAGGGTTACTATGAGTCAGAATCGACTCGACGGCAATGGGTTTGGTTTGGTTTTTGATCAATAATAAATGCCTTAGAATGACACTATATAATTCACAAAGTAATTTCACATCTATTATCTCATTTAAAAAAACAAAACAGATGAGTCGAGTTGACACTAATTCATGCTGACCCCATGTGTGTCAGAATAGAACTGTGCTCCACAGATTATTCAATGGCTGATTTTCCAGAAGTAAATCGTCAGGCCTTTCCTCAGAGGTACCTCTGAATGGACTCGAACCTCCAAACTTTCAGTTAGCAGCCGAGCATGTTAACCATTTGCACCACCCAGAGACTCCTATCTCATTTAAACTCCTCAGTAATCTTGTAAGATAAGCCAAAACACCTGTAGATGTCAAGTCAATTCTGACTCATAGCGATCCTATAGGACAGAGTAGAACTGCTTCCTAGGGTTTCCAAAGAGCAGCTGGTGGATTTGAACTGCCAACCTTTTGGTTAGCAGTCAAGTTCTTAACTACTGCGCCACCAGAGCTCCTCTTGTAAGATAGGTAGGGATTATTTTTTCCCATTTTAAAAGTGAGGAAACTGAGTCTCAGAAAAGCTAACCATTAATATTAGTAAGAAGTCATGTTTATATGGCACTTCATATTTAACTGAAGTCACTGTCTGTCTCTGTCTTTGTCTGCATGCACACTTCTCCTCACTCTGGAAACAGATCCTGTCCTTGACCACAAGGATGGGCATGTGACTCAGTCATGGTAGCTCATCCCCCAACACAATGATTGGTCCAGGAACAAGCCAGTTAAGATTCTTTTTTTTTTTTTTTTTTCTGGAGCTGGTGGGGAGAGTCTGTCTTCCTTCTCAGATTCTATCTTGGATTTTGAAGAAGGGAGATTTTGGGGCTGCGAGGGTCTGTGTGCCCTGTCCTGGAGAGTGACAGAAGAAAATGAAGCCAGGTAGAGGTAAACAGAGATAGGGTGTGAAGGTCAATGTTATGTGTCAACTTGGTTAGACTACGATCCTCAGTGATTTGGCAGACACTATGTAATACCTTCCTTTTTGTGATCTGATGTGAGCACCCAGTTGGTTGAAAGAGGAGTTTCCTTGTGGTGTGGTCTACCTCCAATATATAAATGGATGTTTTGGAAAAGCTTGCTGTCTTTCTCAACCCTGCACCCTTCTTGTTGCCTGACCTCCAGTTCTTGGGATGTAAGCTTGCAGAAGTCTCTGGCCCGCCACTTGACCTGCAGATTTTGGATTTGCCAACCCCTGCAACCCCATGAGCCAGCAGAGGCCTCTAGCCTGTTGCCTGACCCACAGATTTGGGACTTGAGAGCCCCCATAATTGCATGATCCATTTCCTTGAAGTAAATTTCTCTCTGTATATATATACCTATATATGCTTCACTGGTTTTCTCCCCTAGAGAACCCAGACTAAGACATTTGGTACTGAGAGTGGTTGTAGAACAAAATCATAAGCATGAGTTTTCTGAATTGGTCCTCAAGTCTGGCTAGACTTAAAGTCACTAATGACTATTTCCAGTAGTAAAAAGAGCACTGTTAATCCATGGTGTGATATGCCAATAGAAATACACAAAATACCACCACCATTGGATCAAACATTTGTGAGACAAGACTCTAGGTGATTGTGTATTTGATACCTTTCAACATTTTTATCAAACTGAGAAGTATAATGAAGCTGGCTGATTGGTCCTACTTTTGCTAGACAAAGTAGAGAAAGAAAAGGATGAGCTCAGGGCTTCAGAATCCCAGCTTAAGTGCCCATTAAAGGCCTGAAAGTTGCTATTTGTGCCCTGAAAGAAAGCCTTATTTCTTGTAGTAACAGAGCTGATATTGCTGAAAACCAAACCCAGAGTCTTATCCTAAGAGTGGCTGAATTACAGTGCCAGTTGAATTCCCAACCTCGAATGGTGTCTGAAGATAAAGGGGCAGCACTGATTGGGAAGAAATGGGATCTTGAAACTTGGGATGGGGACATATGGGCAGATAATCTTGAAGCTGGGGACATTGGGCCCATATATTCTGTTGAACCACTCCTGCCATCAGAATCAGCCCTCTGACTCCCATCTGAAGAGATTACTCCACCTTTTTCTGCTAAGCCACCGTTCACAGTAAAACCATCTCTTCTACCCCATCTGATGAGATTAACCCAGCTGTGTCAGAGAGTCTTTGAGATATCATTTGGGGTGGCACCTAGGGCATTTCCTGGGGCATCATGAGGGACAGATACCTTACATGACATTGTTGAATGTCCCAGGGACCCACCCCACCACCCATTTTTGCTCTTAGACCTATAACTAGACTTAAGTCCCAGCGATCCCCAAGAGATGAAGTACAAAGTGTGACACATGAAGACGTATACCACACTCCAAAAGAACTGCTTGATTTTTCTGATATATACTAACAGAAACCTGGGGAATATGTGTGGGAATGGCTATAAGGGTATGGGATGATGGTGCAAGGAACATAAAATTGGATCAGTCTGAGTTTATTGACATGAGCCCATTAAGCACAGATTCTTCATTCAGTGTTTCAGCTCAACAGGTTAGGAAAGGACCTAATAGTTTATTTAGTTGGTTCACTGACGCATGGTACACGGTGGCCTACACTAAATCAAGTTGAAGTCACAGACATGCTTGGTATACTGTACAAGAAGGTATCCAAAGGCTTAGGGAAATTGGCATCTCAGAGTGTGTCTTAGTTATCTAGTGCTGCTATAACAGAAATATCACAAGTGGATGGCTTCAACAAACAGAAGTTTATTCTCTCACAGTCTAGTAGGCTAGAAGTCCAAATTCAGGGTATCATCTCCAGGGGAAGGCTTTCT
>NW_004443957.1:7774975-7775927 GCF_000243295.1 Trichechus manatus latirostris | reverse complement strand
GAAAATCACATCAGATCACAAAATAGTGGACAGTCACACAATACTGGGAATCATGGCTTAACTAAGTTGACACACACTTCTGGGGGACACAATTCAATCCGTAATCGAGTGGATTTATCAGGTTAGACCCACTAGACCCACACATGGAGAGCCCAGAGGGCACACCTTTTACTACAACGATGAGTAACAAATTTGTGAAAGGAGCCCCAGCATCCCTGAAGACTGCTGTGATTGCTCTTCTATGTAGGCCAGATATTACAATGGGAACTGCCCTACCTGAATTAAGACATGTAACTACAATGGGGGTGATTGTATCCTAAGGTGGTGGGGCCAAGCGATGCCAAAGACAATGTGGGAGTGGTTACCACAAAGAACAGCAGCGTCAAAGCAATAGTCAGAATAATCTGATTTGTATGGACTTATGGTGTTGGCTACTTCATCATGGTGTGCCTAGGAGGGAAATAAATGGGAAACCTACTAAATATTTACTTGATCTGTACAAGTGGAAGAATTCTAGGTCAACCGAACATTCAGTCTAACTTGAATCACCAGAATAGAGAGTCAGAGCCTGCCAATCAGTTCCCAGACTTGAGTCAGTTTACAGACTCACAATCCCTTGAATGAAAGGGAAGCTGGGTCTCCTTGAGGAAGGACCCATTTTACTGCCATTACCCTGTTAATCTTTCTCCTAGCCTTCCTGAAAGGGACCTACAGCCTTTTATGAGAATGATTGTTCACTATAGAAAAGGAAATAATCAAACTTTTCAGGGATTATTGGACACTGGCTTTTAACAGACACTAAGTCCAGGAGACCTAAAATGTCACTGTGATCCATGAGACATAGTAGGGGTGTGTGGAGGTCAGGTTATCAATGGATTGTTGGCTCAAGTCCATCTCACAGTGGGTCCAGCAGGTCCTTGAACCCTGTAGTGGTTTCCACAGTTCCAGAATG
>NW_004443957.1:7770833-7772673 GCF_000243295.1 Trichechus manatus latirostris | reverse complement strand
CCATCATGGTATCCCACACAGCATTGCCTCAGATCAAGGAACTCATTTCACAGCAAATGAAGTGAGGCAATGGACACATGCCCATGGAATTCACTGATCTTACCATGTTCCCCATGATCTGAAGCAGCTGGCTTGATAGAATGATGAAATGGCCTTCTAAAGACACAATTACAGTGCCAGCTAGGCAGTAATACCTTGCAGGGCTGGAGGAGCCATGTTCTTCCGGAGGCTATAAATGCTCTAAACCAGCGTCCAATATATGGTGCTGTTTCTCCCATAGCCAGGATACATGAGTCTAGGAATCAAGGGGTGGAAATGAGAGTGGCACCACTCACTATTACCCCTAGTGATTCACTCGAAAAATTTTTGCTTCCTGTCCCCATGACCCTATGCTCTGTGTGTCTAGAGGTCTTAGTTCCAAAGGGAAGAATGCTCCCTCCAGAAAACACAACACTGATTCTGTTGAACTGGAAGTTAAGAATGCCACCCAGTAACTTTGGGCTCCTCATGCCTCTACATCAACAGGCAAAGAAGAGAGTTACCATATTGGCTGGTGTGACTGATCCCGATTACCAAGGGGAAATTGGATTGATAATACATAATGTAGATAAAGAAGAGCATGTCTGGAATACAAGAGATCCCTTAGGGCATCTTTTATTACTACCATGCTGTGTGATTAAAGGCAATAGAAAAGTTCAGCAACCCAGTTCTGATATGACTACTAACGGCCCAGACCCTTCAGAAATTAAGTTTTGGGTCATCCCACCAGGCAAAGAACCACGTCCAGCTGAGGTGCTTGCTGAGGTCAAAGGAAACATGGAACGAGTGGTTGAAGAAGGTAGTTCTAAATACCAGCTACGACTATGAGACAAGTTGCAGAAACAAGGACTGTAAGTGTCATGAGTATTTTGTCCTTGTTTTGTTCTAAGTGCGTGTGTGTGTATACAGAATATCTTTGTTTTCTTCCCTCCCTTATCCCATTCATTATTATAAAATACGAGATGTAAAAAGAGCTAGTGCGTCTTCAGTTGTACGGATGTTAGTTTTAACATGTTAGGCACGAGTATCACTTTACAACTTGGTTAGGTGATGATTCTCAGTGGTTTGGCGGACACTATGTTATCACCTTCCATTTTGTGATACTATGTGAGCACTCAATCAGTTGAAAGGGGAGTTTTCTTGGGGGTATGGCCTGCCTCCCTCCCGAATATAAATGGCTGTTCTGGCAAAGTTCGTTCTCTTTCTCTAACCTGCACCCTTCTCATCTCCTGACCTCTAGTTCTTGGGGAATAAGCCTGAAGAAGTGTGGCCTGCCTGCTGGCCTGCAGATTTTGAATTCACCAACCTTCACAATCCTGTGAGCCAGCAGAGGCCTCCAGTCTGCCACCTGACCTGCAGACTTTGGGTTCATCAGCCCCTGCAAACACGTGAGCCAGCAGTCGTCTTCAGTCTGTTGCCTGACCCATGAATTTGGGACTTGCCAGCCCCCACAATTGTGTGAGCCATTTCCTCACAATTGCATGAGCCATTTCCTTGAAATACATTTTTCTCTCTATATGTCTATATATAGGTTTTGCTCCTCTAGAGAACCCAGGCTAAGATTGGGGGCAACTGAGAGAAAGGGAGGCCTGAGGATGACCATGGCCCAGCTCCTGAGATCCCAGAGTGGTCTTGGCCTCTGTCCCTCTTGAGGCTTCAAATCTATAGACTATCCTGTGTGCTCCCAATCAGTCCCTTTGAGTTGCATTTCCAGGCACAAGGTAGAGTTCCCCTGGTAACTTTAAGCTCACCAGGAAGTGAGCTCCATCCACTAATTCTGTGGACATCCAATCCACTAGGA
>NW_004443957.1:7768026-7769641 GCF_000243295.1 Trichechus manatus latirostris | reverse complement strand
TATTTTTGTGGGCAGTAAGCAGAAAATGGGTAAAGTTTACAAGAGTATAAAGAGCAGATAAAAAAGCTTACTTGTAATCCCACCACCCAGATAATTCATTATTACAACTTCCTTCTAGCTGTTTTATGTAAACCTGCATGTTTCACTGTACTGCTAGCTGGGGAGGCAGCCGTGTCACTGTGTAGTGCTGTCACACCAGTCAACTATGTGAACCTCATATTTCCTCAGTAAAAGGAAGTCTAGCCTTCCCACGGCCACCAGTCCCTATATGCCATATAATTTCTAGGAGTCTCCAAGAGGTGTTGACAAGTCTCACAAGTCTATCCTGTGGCCCTGTGTCCTGACTGCTAGCCACAGTCATGCTAGACCATGGCAACTCCAGAATGTTCCTTGTCTAGTCACTTCTTGCAGCTTCCTAATCAGCTTCTCTAGCCTGTTGTTGCCTGTAATAGTTATCCATGCGGTGTAACAAATTACCTCAAAACACAGTGACTTGAAAAACAATAAACATTTATTATCTCACAGTTTCTGTGTGTTAGGAATTCAAGAGCAACTTGGCTGGGTGGTCCTGGCTCAGGTCTCGTGAGGTTGTAGCCAGGGTGTTGACCAGGGCCATGGTCATCTGGAGGCTTGACTGGGGCTGGAGGATCCACTTCTAAAATGGCTCCCTCACATGGTTAGCAAGGCTGACTATGGGGAGGAAGCCTCAGTTCCTCACCACGTGGGCCTCTTCAAAGAGCCACTTGAGTGTCCTTATAACATGGCAGCTGACTTCCTCCAGAACGGGTGAAACAAGGCAGAAGTCACAATATCTTATGACCTAGCCTCTAAAGTCACACTCTGTCATTTCTACAGTATCCTATTGATTATAAAGCCCTATTTGTGTGGGAGGAGACTGCACAAGGTCATGAAACCCAAGAGGCAAGCATTGGTAATAAGTACATATGGCTTAAAAATTCTAACCTTATTACCAAGTCTATAATGAAAAACAGTTGCCTGACTTTGTCTCGTTCTCTAATTTACCTTCTTACTTCTAAATAACATATTTGTAATACGAATTCCTGTTTCTTCAGTGTGACTTATTATCAGTTGACTTTCTATATGGAAGATGTGGAGTTAGGCCTCTTACATTCTTCCTCCAGCCCCACTCTTCTTCACCATATACATCCTCTATATTCCCAAGGTAGTTAGATTGCTCTTCTTTTGGTTAAATCAATATAAAATGTTTTTATCATTATGTCTGTTATGGATTGAATTACCTACCTCCCTCCCAGAATATATGTTGGAATCCTAACTCCTATACCTGTGAATGTAATTTTGTTTGAAAATAGGGTTCTTGGGGATTTTTGTTTGTTTTTTGTTACACTAATTAGAACATACATGATTCTGATAGGTTCTAATTCTAATTGCTTCTGAGTGATAAGACCAGAATGGACACAGAGACATAGAAGGAGAAGAGGAAGACAGACAACAGAGACAGATGCATCTACAAGGATTGCTGGCAGCTACTAGAAGCTGAAATAGACAAGGAAGGACCTCCTCCTAGAGCCACGCCCTGAATTCAGACTTCTAACCTCCTGAACTGTGAGAAAATAAATTTCTGTTCTTTAAAGCC
>NW_004443957.1:7765747-7767805 GCF_000243295.1 Trichechus manatus latirostris | reverse complement strand
CATCTTCAAGATCTCTGACAGAATTCTTAAAAATCTTCTCTCAAAATGTTATAAATAATATGGTGGCCTATTAGTCGATCCCTCCCCCTCCCCCACCCTATCCCAAACATCTTTTCTAGAGCCCTCTGTTCTCTTGCTCCAGTTTGGTCTGATTTCTAGGCTGGCTGTACTGCTGTTTTCCTGGGATTCTCTTCACCAGGAAATCCTAGGAATTTCTTTCCCTCCTTCTTCTTAGAGCTCCTATTTTCTGAATACTGTATCTTCCTCTTTCTTTGCTTACTGACTTGTTTTGGTGAAGAGCATCTTGCAGTAGCTTTCTATAAAAAGGTACATGAGATTTAAATTTTTTTTAACTTTTTATGTTTGAAAATGCCTTTATTGTACCTACATTCTTAATTGATGATAATTTGGCTATGTATGGCATTCCAGTTTTGAAATAACTTGACCCAGAATTCCAAAGGCATCGCTCCAGTATCTTCTACCAGTTGCTGTCAGGAAGCCCAACGCCTCTGTCTTCCATGTTATGGGCATTTCTGAGATGTCTGATAATGCTTACCCATTCATTCATCTTTAAAAGTGAAGCCCTGCAATATTTATTTGATAGCTTTGTGTGCAGAGATGGGTATTTTTTACTTTTAGCCTGCGTGTAGGATGATGAGGTAGGAAAAGCTTTGTTGGAAAATCCCCCAAAGGCCATTAGCTGTAGTTCTTTCCCCTTGGGCTCATTAACTTCCTCAGAGAAAAATCCTCCAGGCTCCTGCCTGACTGTCAGCATTCTGAATACACGTTGGGGCGGGGAACGGAGGGTTCGGTGCGGGAGTGAGGCTGTCACATTCGGTATGCGGATGCTTACTTGCGCCCTCACTCCGGTTCAGTACAGCCCCTTGTCTCCAGTCACACCTGGTGTAGCACACTCAGAGTTAGTGAGTAAACCTCTAGTTTTCTGCTGGAGTCCGGGAGGGGAAGTTGCTTAGCTGTGCAATGTAGGAGGGGGGATCCTGAAGGCTGACTACTCCTTTTAATCACTTTCAGCAAATCCTTCTATTTTTGCCGCACCCCAGGACCCTGTTTTCAGAGGTACCAGGAACCTCAATCCTGGGCCTTTTTGGGGTTGCAGTGAGAGTTGGTTTTCTGCTCTGGGCTCCTGAGTCCACATTACTCCCTACTCTGATTGTAGGTTCTGTTCGGTCTGCAAAGTCAAGGTCAACTGTTTCTCTGCTCTCCAGTTTCCAAAGTGACGCCCGTATCACCCGTCCGCTGCCATTCCTCTCCTATGATGGAGGTGTGCCTTTTTTATTCTCTTCTGCATTTTAGCAGGGTGTGGGAGGGAGCTGAGAGAAATGTGTATTTCAATTTGCCATGCTTGGCTTGACATGCCAAGACTATCCATATGCTTATACACCATGTTGATTTCTTTTTTTTTGTGACTTACCTGTTCATGTTCTTTCTCTATTTATCAATAAGATTATTGATCCTACTTTACTAATATTTATGAGCTCTTTACATATAAAGGAATACAATTGTTTTAAAAATATTGTGTTTTCAATTTAATGATAATTAAAAAATATAAATTACAAAAAAGAAGTATTCTGGAGAATTTGTTGGACCAGTTTATAAATGAGTACTGGCAAGAATTCTTAGCGCCTGCCTTTGTAGTTGTGAAGTTTGTGAACTGAAGCCCAAATGATATCATGGCTTACTGTATGAACAAAAGGTTTGTAGCAGATTGAATAACGTGGTAGAAGAGTTAAACCATCCAAGTCGTATGATAATGTGAGCATGCAGAATCCTAAAGACCCTCGTGTCTGGCAGTCAGTATCATATTCATATTTTAACCAGCAATATCTATCACATTAAAGTTTGCTCATTTCAATTTTATTGGTTTTGTAATTTGGAGATACTTAACTTATAAATCTGTATTTTTTAAATATATGTAATTTTATTTATTTTGTTAAGAATATACACAACAAAACATAAACCAACTCAGCAGTTTCTACATGTACTATTTAGTGACATTGATTATATTCTTCGAGTTGTGCAATCATTCTCAACCCCTTT
>NW_004443957.1:7751117-7765545 GCF_000243295.1 Trichechus manatus latirostris | reverse complement strand
AAGGTTTAAAGATTATCTGAGGGCAATAGTTTCAGGGGTTCATCCAGCCTCCACGGCTGCAGGAAATCTGGAGTCCATGAGAATGTGAAATTCCATTCTGCATTTTCCCCCTTTTGATCAGGATTCTTCTATGGAATCTTTCATCAAAATGTTCAGTAATGGTACCTGGGAACTATACAGTTCTTCAGATCTCATGGCAAAGGAGGCAGTTGTTCATGGAGACAATTACCCACACATTCCATATCCTTCTCCTATTTCTGACTCTCCTTTTTCCTCTGTTGTTTCAGGTGAACAGAGACCAATTGTTGTGCCTGGATGGTCATTTGCAACATTTTAATACCCCAGGCACTATGCATCAAACCAGGAGGTAGAACAGAGTCACTAAATATGTTATCACGCCAATTAACTGAGATGTCTCATGAAACCATGACCCTAAACTTCCAAACCAAGGAACCAAATCCCATGAGGTTTTTATTTGTACATAATCAGCCTCAACAGCTACTCTTTTTTTTTCTTGCCATTGTTGTAAATATATCTATCACACAACTTTTGCGAATTCAACTTTTTACAGATGTACAGCTTATTGACAGCGATTACAATAATCAGCTGTGCAACCCTACCCTTAATCAACGTGATATTTGCATCACCGTTAACCCCCCTCTCTCCCCATCGCTCCTGCCCCTGGTAATCACTAAAAAACTTTTGTCTGTGTAAATTTGCCTGTTCTTGTCTTTTTATGTAGGTGAAGTCATACAATATTTATCCTTTTTTGGTTGACTTATTTCACTCAGCGTAACATCTTCCAGTTCCATCCACATTGTAGCATGTATCAAGACTTTATTTCTCCTACTGGCTGAGTAGTATTCCACTGTATGTATGTACCACATTCATCTGTTACTGGGCATTTAGGTTGTTTCCACCTGTTGGCTATTGTGAATAGCGCTACAATGAACATTGGTGTACAAGTCTCTTTTTGAATCTCAGCTTTCAAGTCTTTTGGGTATATACCTAGGAGTGGAATTGCTGGCTCATATGGTAGTTCTATTTTTTTTTGTTAGATTTTTGAGGAACCACCACACTGTTTTACACAGTGGCTGTACCATTTTACATTCCTACCAGCAGTGAGTAAAGGTTCCAATTCCCCCACCTCCTCACCAACATTTGTTGTTTTCTGTTTTGTTTTGTTTTTTTTTTTAATCTAAGCATCCTAGTGGGAGTGAAATGGTATCTCATTGTAGTTTTGATTTGCATCTGTCTGATGGCAAATGACGCTGAGCATCTTTTCATGTTTTTGGTGCTCATTTGAATGTCCTCTTTGGTGAAATGTCTATTCAAATCCTTTGCCCATTTTATGATTGGTGCACTGGCTTTTAGAGTTGTATAAGAGCCACAAGTCTCAGGACTTCAAATCTTGTCTTAAGTACACATTTTTAGAATCTTATAGTAAAAATACTTTAAGCCAACACAGTGGAGTGTTCTGTAAGATCCCTTCCCCCTTTGTAAGTCGTCTGAACTATACTCAAATTGAGGAACACTGTTTCAGAACCAAAAGTTCTGTTAAAGATTTTCCCCCAAAAAGCAATCTTACCTGAAAGATTACTTCTGCCTCTATCCCAAGGGTAGCAAGGGCACTTGTTGCCAGCTCAGTCCAGGTCCTGGACATCAGAGTTTCAGAAATATGGGTTGTGAATGCTTGTACATCATGGAATTCTGCTTTTTTTCTCTTACCATTTAGTATAACGCTCTAGATCTTTATTTCAGAAGAGGAGTTTTTTCTTACTGGTTTGTTTTTGTGTTGATTTAGTAAAACATTATTAAGTTACGTACGATAATCTCTGAAAAGAACAGCTGTAATACGACCTGAAAAAAAAATCTGCACTGTGAGCGAACATTAAGACGTATTGAGGGGAATGATATGTGTGTGAAGTTGATGTGTATTTAGCAAAAGATTTTCTACAAAGGGAGCCTTTCCCTTCTGTCTCCCAGTCCCAGAGTAACAAACGTCATCTCATGAAGAAAATAGAACTGACCTAAAAATTTCATTAAAATAGAAAAATCATATGAATAAAAATACTCAGTCTCATGAGCGTAGTGATGATTTATTAAGCAAATACAAACCTACTGCCTTAAAACCTTGAGTTTGCTGTAATTTATACTTTCTGTCAGGAATGCTCATACTTCAGCTATAAATAGAATATGGAAGCAGACAGAGTAACCTTTTAATTAGGTCATTTCTGAATCTGCATGATTTATTTCCTTTGATCTTTGCCATTTTTTACTTCAGATTTGGCCCGTTTGTGATAATGCAACATGACAGAATTATACCAGATTTCCTTCTAAAGAGCACCACTGGCTGCTTGCTTTCACACTCACACTTTCTCTCTATCTCTCTCTCTCATCATGTGTGCACTTGCTCTGTCATTGTTTATTTCAGCCACAGATTTGGTCTTATCTCTGGTCACTCTCCCATCTGAGACTAAAGGTCCCATATGTCTGTCCCTCCTATGGCTATTTTCCTTCTTTCCACACCTCTGTGGCTGACGATAAGGGAGTGAGGGAGTACAATAGATGAATGGACACAGACAGAAGGCCAATGTATTAAAAACAATTTAGTGGATTTATATTTTTCCTATCTTCATCATTGCACCTAACTCTACAATAGCTCCTACTAGCTTCTGAAGGAATAATGAAAACGGACAAAACCTTTTTAGTCAATGTTGTTGTTAGCTACTATTGAGTTGGCCCCCAAACCATGGTGACCCCCATGCCCAACAGAGTGAAATGCTGCCCAGTCCTGCATCATCCCCATCATCGGTTGAGGATCAGACTGTTGTGATCCATACAGTTATCATTGGCTGATCTTTGGAAGTAGATCACCAGGCCTTTCTTCCTAGTCCATATTAGTCTGGAAGCTCTGCTAAAGCCTGTTCAGCATTATAGCAACACACAAGGCTCCACTGACATTCGGTGGTGGTGGCATATGAAGTGCATTGGCCGAGAATTGAACCTAGGTCTCCTGCATGGAAGGTGAGAATTCTACCACTGAACTACCAATGCCTCATGTTGGTAGTCAATATCTCCTCATTTTACATGATTTTAGAGATGTTAGGAAGAGTCCTGTGTCTCCAAACTCCCCCTCCTCCTACTCCCATCACAGGTGCATGATAATACTTGAGTAGAGGACAAAAGGCTTCATTTCTGGTGGTGACATCATTGGTGGCTCTTGAGGCTTTGGTGTTCCCAAAATTCTATCAACATTCCTTTAAAACACATATCAAGAGTCCTTCCAAATCACCATACAGTCTCTGTTAGGGCTTAGCATGGAAATACAGCTTTATAAGTCCATCATCTCCATCAGCCCGCCCCCACCCCCTTCCACTCAGATTGTCTTCTGCCTTAGTTCCAGGATCATCAGCTATGACTGCAGCTCCATGGGTGGGGAGCACCCACAACTACATTGCCAACCCAAGATCTCTTTTCTGGACTGGGACCATGGCCTGGAAAAGGCGTGCAGTTTTCTTCATAACTCATTCACAGTAAAACCTGACCTGACCTGAACCCTCCTGGTGGTGAATCTTGGCCTGACGTGAGAATATTTCTAGTCTGTGTATATTTGTTGTGTTGCTGTGGTGGTGTTGCTTTCTTAGCTGCCAGCTACTGAGGGTCCCTGGGATATGCTTGCTTAATCTTTGTGTCTCCCATGCCCAGCACAGGACTGGCACATAAGTGCCCTAAAAAACTCGCCAGATGTAATTGAATGTCTGACACATAGGAAATAAGTGAGCGATATCTTGTTGAACTGTCCTTCAGGATTAAGAATGGTGGATTATTAATTTATTTATTTATCTAATCTATCATTCATTTAATTAACGAGTATCTATTGATGGCCCACTATGTTTGAGGCTTTTTGCTGTGTCAGGGTTGCAAAGATGAGTAATAGGCAGCTCCTGTCCTTGTTAAGTTCACAGCCAAGTAGGAAAGACAGATAAGTAAACCAGGATTTAATACTGTGTGGGAGGAGTGCTGACAAAGGCACACATATCGTAAGAGCACAGAGATCAGGCATCTAACCCTGTTTTATGTAAGAGGCTTTAAGGCAGAGGGAAAGGTGTGCACACTGGCAAGGAGATGTGAGAAGGCTAGAGCTTTTGTGGAACCCAAACAGTTCACTGTGCCTGCATTGTGGCCACCACAGGAGAAGGGATCTGGGAGCAATATCAGGAAGAAAGGAGACAGACCAGTTAGTGGGCCCAATCTTGGAAGACTTTGTCTACATACTAAAGAGTCTGGGCTCTCTACTACAGACACTGGGGGACCACTGAAGTTTTTTAAGCTGGGGAGTGTCAGGATTAGATTTGCGTTTTAGAAAGATCACTTTAAACCCAAAGATGTGATTGCTTGGGAGTTCCACAGGGAATGGTCAAGCATAATTACAGTGAGGTGGAGTGCAGGATTGTAGGCTTCCTCCATGGGGTCCTGGCTTCAACCTCTGGGCAGTGACTGAGGAGACAGACCTTAGGAGAGAAAACTGGAGGTAAAAATGATCTGAGTGTTAGATACAATCAAAGATGTTGCTCTGTGACTACACAGAACACCTGCCTACTCCCACCAAAACAGTGCCACTTTCCTCGTCTGAGAGAATCTTATTATACTGCAGGTGATAAGTTTGTTACTTCTTTTCATCTTCTTAGAGGCCTTGGGTTCACCAAGTGTAGTTTTTTTCTAATTCCCTTGGGAAGGCCTTTTTGTGGAAACTAAGGAAGGCGAGGAGCCCTGGTGGTATAGTGGTTAAGTGTTTGGCTGCTAACCAAAAGGTTACCAGTTAGAATTCACTAGCTGCTGCTTGGAAACCCTATGGGGCAGTTCTACTCTGTCCTATAGGGTCACTATGAGTCAGAATTGACTCAACGGCAAGGGTTTTTTTTTTTTTTTTTTTTTTTTTAAGGAAGGCAAAGGAGTCCTTGAGTAGTGCAAATTGTTAATGTGCTCTGCTGCTAACTAAAAGGTTAGAGGTTTGAGTCTACCCTGAGGTGCATCAGAAGAAAGGCCTGGCAATCTACTGCCAACAAATCAGTCACTGAAAACCCTATGGAGCACAGTTCTACTCTGACACACATGGGGTCCCCATGACTTGCCGTCCACTGGACGGCCACTGGTTTAGGGAAGGTGAAATTCCATCCTTCATCTACACGAAATGCTCAGCCACAGGGATCAGGGCCTGCAGAGTTGATACTCACAACCACGAGTCAGCATGTTCCAGGGTTAGTGACAAGTGTGTCTACAGAATATTCAAAGGCCCAGCGCTCATTTTGCTCCGGAAAATAAAGGTGGGACTCAGGAAATGTTTTGCCAACCACAGCTGAGCTCTTTCAGCTCCAGATAGGTTTCTGTTTTGTGTAATTCTATAGCATGTCGCACCCTCCTAATTCAAATTTTATGACAAAGTAACAACCAGGCAGACTGAAGGACTGAGAGGAAACAGGAGATGTTAGAGTACTTCCTGCATCAGAACTGATGTTTTCATTTTTAAATTCACATTTCCCTCCTGGCAATAGCCCAGACACACAGAAGAAGGCTGTAATAAAGACTAATGTGTTTCCCTTAATCCACATGGTAGCCAAAATACAAGTCAGGTCATTTTTACATCAGTGTCACAAATCCAGATGCTTTAGTAGCGGTTACATGACGAGCAGGAAATACAGCTTTTTCTCAGGGGACACCCTCCTCCAGATAGATGTGAGAAATCCTAGGCGTGTCTGTACGATTCTGAGGCCTCCCCAAGGAGGTGAACTTGGACCTACCTCAGTAGCCATCAAAGTTGTTCCAGTTGAGCCTCCAGTGTCTGCTGACCTTGAGCATCAGGGCTTCCTCTACTATAGGGGCCTGGGTCACTCTGGCCAACACATCAGGAGTTCTACCACAGGTGTTGCTGATGTCACTGTCAGTTCTTCTGGGGCTTGATGCCAGCACGGACCCTGCTGACCTTGCTGCAGACCTCTGAGATCTACCAAGGCAACAATCATCCTATAAGATGAGAAATGGCTTCCTCTCTCTGTGTTACATACACTATCATGGTTTCTTATCCTCAGCAAAGTGGTCTGCCTCTTAATAAATTATGAAACTTCAAATTCACTGAAGAACCATTTCCCAAGGCGAGCCCATAGCCCTGGAATGGGTGGCCTGGTTGGGTTCTAGTACTGGCTTCTAGCACTGAGCCTAGAAGCAAACTTCTTTGATCCTCTGGTTTGTTTAGTTCCCTTTGTTTTATATCCAAAACTACCTAATACCTTTTTGCAACTTTATTACAGAGATGTTCCCTGGATCCTTGGGCTCTGATTTTGCATCACCCTTTTCCTTTATGCTGAGCCACCTCTCAGGAATTCCATTGCCCTTCCCTGCCCCTTGTCTTTAGTCTAGACCTTGCCCAGATCATCAACTATGTTTTTATAGTCTAAAAACTCAGTGGGGAGCTTCTGCTTTCAGGAAGGTAGAGTAGATGTATTTTTCCCTATTCCTCCCACTAAGTACAGCTAAGAACCCTGGACATTATATAAAACAAACATTAGAAGACATTGAGAGGTAGAGAGAATAAGGCGGACTGTCTAGGGACCTTGGGACCCTAGGAACTACACAGTACTGAATTCCCTGGGTTTTCTTTTTGCCTTATATATTCCAGTCCTGGAGCTTAAGAAGTCAGCAACCTGGCAACACCAATGGGAATAGACAAAAAAGCCACAACAAAAGTCTTCTCTCTCTAGCCAAGAGACCAGAAAAGAGGCAGCTGAAAAAGATGAAAAACTTTTAGACAATAACCAGTATACTTCAGCCAAACACCACAGGAAAAATTGTCACCCTCACCTCCACCCATGGCAGAAAAGGCTGACTAGGGAGCCTAGATGTCCATCCTCACCAGGCTGTAATGGGACACCCCAGTCCTCTGCTGGGGTGGTGTCTGTCAGAGAAGGCTGAGTAGGGAGTCAGGACTTTTCATTCCTGGGAGGAGGTAACAGCCTTCCCTCTTGCAAAGGGTAAATGCAGACTAGCCATATGGTGAGAAATGACGAGGCACACCTACTCCTCCCAGCCAGGCAGGACCAGTGGAGACATAGTGGGGTGACAGAACTCTCATTCCCACCAATGGTAATGAGGAGTCCCCCACCAAGTATCAACAGCAGCTGAGTAAAGAACCTAGACTTCTGCTCACATCTGGTATTCCTCTCTTACCCCTGCTAGAGTAGTGCCAAAGGAAGCCAGCTAAAACAGAGGGTTTAAATAAGATCCAGAGTCGCATAATATAATACAAAAGTCCCAAGGTTTCAATAGAAAACCATTCGTCCTACCAAAAACCAGGAAGAACTCAAACTGAGTGAAAAAAGACAATCAATAAATGCCAACACCGAGATGACAGAGATGTTAGAATTATCTGACAAAGGTTTTAAAGCAGCTATCATAAAAATTCTTCAATGGGCAATTACAAATAAGTTTGAAACAAATGAAAAAGTACAAAGTCACAGCAAAGAATAGAAATCTTCAGCAAAGCAGTAGAAAATATAAAGAAAAACCAAATGGAAATTTCGTAACTGAAAAACTTAATAACCAAAATAAAAATCTCAGTGGATGTTCATCTAAGTAGAATGAAATCACTGACAGCTTCAATTTCTTCTCGATTTATCATGATGTTTATCAGTCCAGTTGTGAGGATTTTTGTTTTCTTTATGTTCAAGTGTAGTCCATGCCTGAAGGTTGTGGTCTTTGACTTTCATCAGTAAGTGCTTCAAGTCATCTTCATTTTCAACAAGCAAGGTTGTGTTATCTGCATATTGCAGATTGCTAATGAGTCTTCCTCTAATCCTGATGGTGTGCTCTTCTTCATGTAGTCCAGTTTCTCGGATTATTTTTTCAGCATACAGATTAAATAAGTAAGGTGAAAAGATACAAGACTGCCACACACATTTTCTGATTTTGAATCAAGCAGAATCCCCTTGTTCTGTTTGAATGACTACCCCTTGATTCATGTACAGATTCCACATGAGCACAATTAAGTGTTCTGTAATTCCCATTCCTTGTAATGTCATCCATAATTTATTATGATCCACACAGTTGAATGCTTCCACATAGTTGATAAAACACTGGTAAACATTTTTCCGGTATTCTCTGCTTTTGGCCAAGATCCATCTGACATCAGCAATTATATCCCTTGTTCTACATCTTCTTCTGAATCCAGTTTAAACTTCTGGCAGTTCCCTGTCAATGTACAGATGCAGTCATTTTTTTAATTATCTTCTGCAAAATCTTACTAGCATGATATTAATGATTTGGCACACTGAACATCAGCATTATTAGGAAAATGCAGATTAAAACCCAATGAGATACCATGACACACCTATAAGAATGCCAAAAAAAAAAAAAAAAAAAAAAGTAACAACCCCAAATGTTAGTAAAAATGAAGAAAAACTGAATCACTCCCAAATTGCTGGTGGGAATGTAAATGATGCAGTCGCTCTGGAAACCATTTTGGCAGTTTCTTTAAAAACAAAACATGTAACTACTGTATAACCTAGCAACTATACTCCCAAGCATTTCTCCCAGAGGAATGAATACTTATATCCACATAAAAACCTGTACATGCATGTTTATAGAAGATTTATTCATAATAGCCCCAAACTGGAAACAACCCAGATGTCTTTCAATGGGTGTAGGACTAAACAAATTATGGCACATCTATATCACAGAATACTAGTCAGGAATAAAAAGGAATGAACTGTTGATACATACAATAACATAGTTTGAATCTCCAGAGAATTATGCCAAGTGAAAACCAAAAAGGCTACGTACTATATTCATAATTCCATTTATATAACATTATTTAAATTATAAAAACGAGGAACAGATTAGTGGTTGTCAGGGATTAGAAAGGGGGTAGGAGTGGGAAGGAAGTGGGTGTGACTGTATCTGTATCAATGCCAAATCCTGGTTATAATGTCATGCTATTGTTTTGCAAGGTTACAAAACTGGAGAAACTGGGGAAAGGATTCATGAGATCTCTCTGTATTGTTTCTTAAAACCATATGCGAATCTACCATTACACCAAAATGAAGGTTAATTTAAAAAAAAAACTCAGCGATTGCTTCTGGTTATAGATGCTATAGTCAGTTCAGTATTTCCCCGTTTCTCTCAGAAACCAACCCAATGTCACGAAGAGAACAAGAAACAGACATAAAAACACCATACTTAACAAAATTAAGAAACATTAGGAACCTCAAATCGTAAAATAGCCAGAAGGGCTATCTAAGCAATGAAGGTCAAATAGTAGAGAAAAAAAAAAAAGCAGAGGATGCTCAATGATGCAATTTTTTTTTTTTAAACCTTCAAAGTGCCCTTCTGCAAAGTGCAAAGCCAGAAATCCCTTGTTCGAAACTATGGACACAGCCTGCTGGTAGGAACTCCTATGGATTCAGTTTGATTCCAAAGTAAAGCAGAGTAAGTGAAGGCTGAACAAGACGTCATATAGATAAGCCACATTTTTAGGGCACGTTTTGTCATTGTGTCAGGATGAAGGAGAAAGACTGCACTGTATACCATCCTCAGCCACCAACCTCAGTTGTTAAGGGAAAAGTAATTGTGAAAGAAATCACAGACATACACAACCATGTAGGATAAGAAAAATTACTCTGGCCCCTCTCCCAGATGAGCCTCCTGCAAGTAACTGGTCAAAAAAGAACACACTTCATTCAGATATGAATATTAAAACAGAAAAAGCAAAGGATTTATATCAAGTTATTACTCTAAGAAAAAGGAGAGAAAATACAACAAAAGCAAATATAAAAAAACAAAGCAAAAACCTCTCTGGGATTTCAACTAATGGCAGTAGTATAAAGTTTTCCCGCAAATTCTTCCACCAAAAAAATTTAAAACTATAAAAATATATTTAAAAGAATTTTCTGAAGACATTGGGAAGTGACCAAAATACGTAGAAACTGCAAGGAAATTTACTCTTTAAAATGACTATAACTGTAAGAATTGTAAGTTTGTGAGTTATTTTCCCTGTGAGCACTTTTCACCTTGGCCCCACTCCAAGATCCTATAGCAGAAAATCACATCATTAATGGCTAAAGGTGACAGAAGACAGAGGTTAGGGTTGGCAGAGCAGAAGGACTTTTAGGAATGAAATTCTGAAATCAAGAGTTTCAGAAGGAAACTCAAAATATGAGTATAAACTCTGCCCAAATCCCTGACTGACTGCTGAACTATGCATGTAGGGAAAAGATCCCGGAAGGTCTGGTGAAATGGGAGGCAGAAACAAGAGAGGAATCTACACAGGAAAGATAGAACTGTACTGGGTAAGGTTTGTATTTGTTATTCTTTTCTCTTTGTGCATTCTCTAACTTGTGCGCAGCTCAGACAACAGAATTCTAAAGCCTTACTGTCCTAAGGAATCAGAAGATAGAGCTGTGGGTTGCAGAGAAATCTGGAAATTTAGGAGGAAATCCTGGAAGCAAGAGAACAACAGAGAGATCAAGTCACCATATATGACTACAAGTTCTGCCAAATCTTTTTCTGACCACTGCAATATGCATATGTGAAAGAGATCCCTGGGGCCCCAATGAAATAGCAGGCAGATACGAGACAGGAGTGTAATCTTGAACGTCATAACTGAACCAGGTGAGATCTGTGAGTTTGCTGCTTTTTTGACTGTGTGCATTCTCAACTACTGCAGAGCTCAGGTGGCATAAAAGTGAAGCCATAATGGCCTGAGGTGTCAGAGAACAGAACTGGGACTTCCTAGATTAGCTGGAGACAAGAAAATCTCTGGGAGAACAAGCCTCAAAATTTGAGTATAAACTCTTTTCAAATCTTTAACTGATTATTAAACTACACAGGAGCAAAGGAGAGCCCCCAGAGCCAGGCTGTAAAAGCAGCAACTGGAAGCAGAATCAACTGGGCAGAGGTATCCTGCTGTACTCTTCAAGGGAGACAAAGTTTACAGTTAGAATTCAGGCAAGTAAACTTTTTAGGAGAACAACACCCAACAATCCTCAGAAGAATGTAACAGAATCCAGAGTCTCTACAACAACATATCACCTACAATGTTCTGTTTTCATCAAAAAAATTATCAGACATGCAAAGAAACAGAAAAGAGTAAACTATACTCATGAAAAAGATTATTATGGATTGAATTATATTGCCCCAAAATGTATGTTGGAATCCTAACTCCCATACCTGTGGATATAATACAATGTAGTATAATTACCTCAGATGTAATATAATGTAATCAACTTCCATAATGTAATCTAATGTAATATAATCACTTTCCACAATGCATTATAATATAATGTGATCAATCAATCAGTTGAGATCATACTACCTTTTCATGTGTTTGTTGGCCATTTGAATATCCTCTTTGGTGAAGTGATTGTTCATATCTTTTGCCCATTATTTGATTAGGTTATTTGTCTTTTTATTGTTAAGTTGCAGAAGTTTTATATAGATATTAGATATATTGGATTTTAGATATTAGACCCTTATTGGTTATAGTGTTCCCGAAGATTTTTCCAAGTTTGTAGGTTGTCTTTTTACTCTTTTGATAAAGTCTTTTGATGAAGATAAGAATTTTTTTATTTGTTAAAAAATATTTTATTTATTTTTGGTAACAATAGACACAACCAAACATACACCCGTTCACAATTTCTACATGAATAGTTCAATAACATTGGTTACATATTTCACATTGTTTCACCATTCTCACTATATTTACCCATATTGTTTCATCATAATTAATTTATGCTCTCTACCCTGTAAAGTTCTCATCTGTGCTTTAGATTAACTGTTGTCATTTTACAGTCATATAGATAATTCTTTATAACAGTGCTATGCTTGAGGCAAACGTTCTTTATTAATTGGGCTAAACTGTTGTTTAGTTTAACAATGGCTTCATGGGATGGTTTTAGTTCAAGGTTTAAAGATTATTTCTGGGCATTAAATTTTGCGGGTTCCTCTCAGGCTCAATGAATCCAGTAAGTCTCGTTTCCATATGACTTTGAAGTTCTGTTCCATACTTTTCCTCCTTTTGATCAGGATCCATCTATTGGGTCCTTGATCAAAATGTTCAGTAATGATAGTTGGGCACCATTCACTTCTTCTGGTCTCTTGTAATGGAGATAGTAGTCTATGGAGGCAATTAAAACTGCAGTTCTTTACCTTCTCCAATTCCTGGGTCTTTCTCTGCAGCTCCAGGTGAATAGAGACCAATTTGAATTTGTATCTTGGGTGGCCACTTGCAAGCTTTTAAGACCCCAGGTGCTACTCACCAAATTAGGAGGTGGAACAGAAACTCTAAAAAACACATTAGGCCTATTGACTAGATAGATACATGAAGGTCACTGGCTAAGATTTTTAAAAAATAAAGTTGGAAATATTACTTATAGAATTATTTTAAAAGGCCTGAGTGAGTATCTTGACTGTTGTCTTCTGGGTTGGAGATAGACATTTGAAGGCATGATGGTGGAAAAAATGTGCTGTGGATGTTATTTAGCCTCCCTGGAGTGAGTGAAGTAGCCAAGTTTAGCTTTAAAGGCAATGAAAGCAAACCAGCTTCTAAGAATTAAATTATTGCACAGATCTTTAAACTTAAAACTTCAAATGCACTCTGATTAAGATCAACATAAACATTTCAGTTTTATGAGGTCTCAGTTTTGTTTTGTTTTCTGCTGCTAATGGTTTCATTGTTGTGTTTGATAAGCTATCATTGAAAAAAAAAAATTAGGTTCCATTGCTATGCACCCATATTTTCTTCCAAGAACTTTATGGTTTTAGATTTGACATTTAGTTCCTTTATCCATTTTGAATTAATTTTTGTGTATGGTGTGAGGTAAGGATCTTGCTTCACTTCTCTGCGTGTGAAAATCCAGTTTTGTCAAAACCATCTGCTCAGACTATTCCTTCCCCATTGAATGGATTTGGCTCTCTTGTCAAAAATCATTTGACCATAGATGTTTGGATTTATTTCTTAGTTTTCAATTCTATCCCATTAGTCTATGTGTCAATCATTAAATTAAACCAGTACTAGGCTGTTTTGATCATATGCTACCTCCTGAAATATTTGAATGTTGACCAATTCTTTTTGGTATGGTGACTCTGTGTGTTCCTTTCATCTTCTTTTGATGCTTCCTGCGTCTTTTAGTATTTTCCCTGTAGAATTCTTCAGTATTGCAATTCGAGGCTTGATTTTTTTCTTCAGTTCTTTCAGCTTGAGAAATGCCGAGAGTGTTTTTCCCTTCTGGTTTTATATCTCTAGGTCTTTGCACATTTCATTATAATACTTTACTTTGTCTTCTCTAGCCGCCCTTTGAAATCTTCTGTTCAGCTCTTTTACTTCATCATTTCTTCCTTTTGCTTTAGCTACTCTACATTCAAGAGTAAGTTTCAGAGTCTCTTCTTTCTTTCCTGTCTTTTAAATGACCTCTTCCTTTCTTGACGTATGACGTCTTTCCACAACTCATCTCGTCTTTGGTCATTAGTGTTCAATGCGTCAAATCTATTCTTGAGATGGTCTCTAAATTCAGGTGGGATATACTTAAGGTCGTACTTTGGCTCTAGTGGACTTGTTCTAATTTTCTTCAACTTCAACTTTCAAAGGAGCAATTGAGGGTCTGTTCCCCAGTTGCTCCCTGGCCTTGTTCTGACTGATGATATTGAGCTTTTCCATCTTCTCTTTCCACAGATGTAGTCGATTTGATTCCCGTGTATTCCATCTGGTGGGGTCCATGTGTATTGTTACTGTTTATGTCTGTGATAAAAGGTATTTGCAATGAAAAGGTTGTGGGTCTTGCAAAATTCTATCATGCGACCCCCAGTGTCATTTCTATCACCAAGACCATATTTTCCAACTACCAATCCTTCTTTGTTTCCAGCTTTCACATTCCAATCACCAGTAATTATCATTGCATCTGGATTGCATGTTTGATCAATTTCAGACTGCCAAAGTTGGTTAAAATCTTCAGTTTCTTCATCTTCGGCCTTAGTGAATTGGTCGACATTCAACCATTTCAGGAGGTAGCATGTGATCAAGAACCGATGGTACTTGAAGGAAAAACTTCAAAGCTGCACTGAAAGCATTGACAAAAAACAAGGCTCCAGGAATTGACGAGATACCAATTGAGATGTTTCTACAAACGGATGCGGTGCTGGAAGTGCTCACTCGTCTATGCCAAGAAATTTAGAAGCCAGCTACCTGGCCAACTGATGGAAGAGATCCATATTTGTGCCCATTCCAAAGAAAGATAATCCAATAGTATACAAAAATTATCGAACAATATCATTAATCTCACACACAAGTAATATTTTGCTGAAGATCATTCAAAAGCGGTTGCAGCAGTACATCAGTAGGGAACTGCCAGAAATTCAAGCTGGATTCAGAAGAGGATGTGGA
>NW_004443957.1:7741971-7749639 GCF_000243295.1 Trichechus manatus latirostris | reverse complement strand
TATCACCAGCTTCCTTGTCCCCTTCTGCCTTCTGGCCCTTGTCACTGGACTACTGTACCTCATTAGTCCCATTTGGTTTTACGGGGCTGTCCACTCCCGGGCTGAAAGGTGAACCTCAGAGATAACGTCACCACTGAGCTAAAAGGGTGTCTGGGGGCCATACTCTCAGGGTTTCTCCAGTCTCCTTTAGGCCAGGAAATCTGGTCTTTTTTTTTGTGAGTTAGAAACAACAGGCTGTTTTGATTACTGTAGCTGTGTAATATGTTTTGAAGTCAAGAAGTGTGTGACCTCCTACTTTGTGCCTCGTCAAAATTGCTTTGGCTATTGGGGTCTATTGTTTTTCCATATAAAATTGATGATTAGTTTTTCCATTTCTGTAAATAATGCTGTTGGAATTTTGCTTGAGATAGTATTGTATCTGTAGATCATTTTGGGTAGTATTTACATCTTGACGATATTAAGTCTTCCAATCCATGAGCATGAAATGTCTTTCCATCTATTTAGGTCTTCTTTATTCTCTTTCAACAGTGTTTTATAATTTTCATTGTGTAAGTCTTTCATATCCCTCCACAAGTTTATTCCTAGATATTTTATTCTCTTAGATGCTACTGTAAATGGAGTTATTTTTTAAATCGCCTTTTCAGATTTCTCATTGCTGGTGCATAGAAACTCAATTAATTTTTGTGTGTTGACCTTGTGTCCTGCAACTTTGCTGAATTTCTCTATTAGCTCTAGAGGCTTTTTAGTGGATTCTTTGGGATCTTCTGTATATAGGCTCATGTAATCTGCAAATAGCAGTAGTTTTACCTCTTCCTTTCCAATTTGGATACCTTTCATTTCTTTTCTCTTGCCTTGTTTCTCTGGCTGGTACTTCCAATACGATATTGAACAATAGCAGTGATAGCGGGCATCCTTGTCTAGTTCCCGTTTTCAAGAAGAAAGCTCTGAATCTTTCTCCATTGAGTATAATGTTGGCTGTTGTTTTTTCATAAATGCCCTTAATCATGCTGAGGAACTTGCCTTTTATTCCTATCTTGTTGAGAGTTTTTATCAAGAAAGGATGCTGACAAATTGTACCAGGCAAGGTCATGAAAGCTCCATAGACACATCCAAAATCCCTGAGGGACTGAATTACTGGTATGGGAGCCGTGGGGACCATGATCTCAGGGAACATCTAGCTCAACTGGCACAACATAGTTTATAAAGAAATGTTCTACATTCTACTTTGGTGAGTAGCGTCTGGGATCTTAAAAGCCTCTGAGTGGCCATCTAAGATACTCCACTGGTCTCACCACTTTGGGAGCAAGGGAGAATGAAGAAAACTAAAGATACAAGGGAAAGATTAGTCCAAATGACTAATAGACCACAACTACCATGGCCTCCACCAGTCTGAGTCCAGTACATCTAGATGGTGCCCAGCTACCACCAGTGACTTCTCTGACAGGGATCACAATAGAGGTTCCTGGACAGAGCTGGAGAATAATGTAGAACAAAATTCTAACTCACAAAAAAAAGACCAGACTTACTGGCCTGACAGAGACTGAAGAAACTCTGAGAGTATGGCCCCTGGACACCTTTTTAGCTCAGTAATGAAGTCACTCCGGAGGTTCACCCTTCGGCCAAAGATTAGACAGGCCCATAAAACAAAACGAGACTAAAGGGACACACCAGCCCAGGGGCAAGGACTAGAGGGCAGGAGAGGACAGGAAAGCTGGTAACAGGGAACCCAAGTTCGAGAAGGGAGAGTGTTGACATGTCATGGAGTTGTTAACCAATGTCATAAAACAATATGTGTACTAACTGTTTCATGAGAAGCTAGTTTGTTCTGTAAACCTTCATCTAAAGTACAAAAAAAAATAAATGAAAAGAAAGGGTGCTGAATTTTATCAAATGTCTTTTCTGCATCAATTGAGATGATCATGTGGTACTTTTCCTTTGTTATATTGATGTGGTAGATTACTCTGACTACTTATCTAATGTTGAACAAACTTTGCATTCCTAGTATAAATCCTACTTGATCATGATGTATAATTCTTTTTATTATTATTATTTATTTTGTTGTTGTTGTGGAGAATGTATACAGCAAAACTTACACCAATTCAACAATTTCTACATGTATAATTCAGTAACATTGACTACATTCTTTGAGTTGTGCTACCATTTTCACCCTCGTTTTTCAAGTTGTTCCTTCTCCATTAACATAAACTCACTGCCTCCTATGTTTTCTGTCTACTGCATTTTTACTCAAATAACGAATGTGTTCTGCATTTTTTTGCCAATCGTGCCCTCCCCTCAAAGGTATTCTCATAAGCGCTCAATACTAATTTTTTTTTTACAGAAATAGTACAAAAATTAGCATAGTGTGTTGACGTAAATACCTTGTGGGTGAAGGGCAAGGTTGGCAAAAAAAAAAAAAGCGTAACATGCAAATTATCTGCGTAAAAATATGGTAATGTTTCAAGTTGCTGTTGTCCATGTCCATTTGATCCCATATAGATAAGATCTTAAAAGAGCACAATTCATCCATCGTTGGGCATTTAGGTTGTTTCCACCTTTTGACTGTTGTGAATAGTGCTGCAATGAGCATTGTTGTACAAGTCTCTATTAGAGTCTCTACTTTCATGTCTTTTGGGTATAGACCTGGGAGTGGAATTACTGGGTCATACAGTAGTTCCAGTTTTAGTCTTTTTGCAGAACCATCACACTGTTTTTCACAACAGCTGTACCATTTTGCATTCCCACCAGCAATGGACAAGTGTCCCAATTTCCCCACATCCCCATCAATATTTGTTATTTTTTTGTTTTTAATCTTAGCCATCCTAGTGGGAGTGAAATTGTATCTTCATTATGGTTTTGCATATATATATATATATATGTGTGTGTGTGTGTGTGTATGTATGTATGTATGACAACAACAGCCCAAAGAATTTGGAAAATAAATAGAACTTTACTGTTTGAAGAGTCCTTTATTTTACTTGAAGTTATTTAATATTAAATATATTGTTATGTGTTCAAGTTATGAATAATTTCTAAAGGAACACCTAAAAGCCAATGCAAAGTGATATAACTAATAATCCAACAGCGGAATTAAAATGGAATACAAGAAATACCTGATTAAATCAAAATAAAGTAGGAAAGGAGGGACAAAAAATAGATGAGCAAATAGAAAACAAATAGCAAAATGACAGATCAAATCAACTATATCAATAATTACATTAAAGGTAAATGGAGTAAATACTCCAATCAAAGTTAGACATTTTCATACTGGGGAAATAAGGAATCACCATATGCTATGTATAAGGGGCATGCTTTAAAAACAAAGAGGCAAACAGGTTGAAGGTTAAATGATGGAAAAAGATATTTCATGCTAATTCTAATTAAAAGAAAGCTGGAATGATTATATTAAAAGCATAACCAAGTGGAGTTTATTGTGGGAATGAAAGAATAGTTTAATAAAGACATTCAATATTAAAATAATTCACAAAAAAGAAAAATAATATCATCTTCATAGATACTGGAAACCATTTAATAAACTTTCATTCTTGATAACAATTCTGAATAAATAATGAAAAGATAATTCCTAACATGATTTAAAAAAACATCTATCTTAACCCAAGCTATCATAATCCTAATAGAAGAAAAACCCTAAAACATTCCCATAATGTCAGGAACAAGCAAAAAATGCCCATTACCATCACTACTATTTAACAATGTTTTGGAGGCACTAGCCAAAGCAAAGAGACTAGCAGAAGGAATTGTTGTTGTTTTAGGTGCCGTCCAGTTGGTTCTGAATCATAGCAACCCTATGTACAACAGAACAAAACACTGCCTAGTCCCGTGGCATCCTCACAGTTATTGCTATATTTGAGCCCATTGTTGCAGCCACTGGGTCATTCCATCTCATTGAAGGTCTTCATCTTTTTTGCTCACCCTCTATTTTACCAAACATAATGTCCCTCTCTGGAGTCTGGTCCCTCCTGAAAACATGTCCAAAGTACATGAGACAAAGTCTCGCCATCCTTGCTTCTGAGGAGCATTCTGGCTGTACTTCTTCCAAGACAGATTTGTTCCTTCTTCTGGCAGTCCATGGTATATTCAATATTCACCAACACCATAATCCAAAGGCATCAATTCTTCTTTGGTCTTCCTTATTTATTGTCCAGCTTTCCCATGCATGTAAGGCTATTGAATATATCATGGCTTGGGTCAGGAACACCTTAATCCTCAAAGTGACATCTTTCCTTTTTAACACTTTAAAGAGGTCTTTTGCAGCAGATTTGCCCAATGCAATGCTTTGTTTGATTTCTTGACTGCTGCTTCCATGGGCGTTGATTGTGGATCCAAGTAAAATGAAACCTTTGACTACTTCAATATTTTCTCCACTTACCATGATGTTGCTTATTGGTCCAGTTGTGAGAATTTTTGTTTTCTTTATGTTGAGGTGTGATCCATACTGGAGGCTGTGGTCTCTGATCTTCATCAGTAAATGTTTCAAGTTCTGTTCACATTCAGCAAACAAGGCTGGGTCATCTGCATATCACAGGTTGTTAGTGAGTTTTCCTCCAATCCAGACACCGTGTTCTTCTTCATATAGTCCAGCTTCTCAGATTATATCCATATTATTTGCTCAGCATACAGATTTAATAAGTATGGTGAGAGGATATCCTGATGCACACACACCTTTCCTGACTTTAAATCATGCAGTATCCCCTTGTTCTGTTCGACTGTCTCTTGGTCTATGTAACAGGTTCTTCATGAGCACCATTAAGGGTTCTGGAATTCCCCTTATTTTTCAATGTTATCCATAATGTTATGGTTCACAGAGTTGAATGCCTTTGCATTCAGTTAAACATCTTTCTGGTATTCTATGCTTTCAGCCAAGATCCATCTGACCTCAGCAATGATATCCCTCATTTCACCTTGTTAAGGTTGTATGTCAACTTGGCTGGGCAATGATTCTCAGTGGTTTGGCAGTTATGATGTATTTTGGTAGTCGTATAACAATGTAATTACTTCCACGATGAGATCTGATATAATGTGATTACCTCCATGATAGAATCTGCTGTGAGTTCCCAATCTTGGGAATAGGCATAAATATGGATATCTTCCAGTCGGTTGGCCAGGTAGCTGTCTTCCAAATTTCTTGGCATACATGAGTGAGCACTTCTAGCAATGCATCTGTTTGTCAAAACATCTCAATTGGTATTCTGTCAATTCCTGGAGTCTTGTTTTCACCAATGCCTTCAGTGCAGCTTGGACTTCTTCCTTCAGTACCATAGGTTCCTGATCATGTGTTACCTCCTGAAATGGCTGAATGTTAACCAATTCTTTTTGGTACAGTGACTCTGTGTATTCCTTCCATCTTCTTTTGATCCTTCCGGTGTCATTCAATATTTTCCCCCTAGAATCATTCAATATTGCAACTCTAGGCTTGAATTTTTTCTTCAGTTCTTTCAGCTTGAGAAATGCCAAGCGTGTTCTTCCCTTTTGGTTTTCTAACTCCAGGTCTTTACACATTTCATTATAATACTTTACTTTGTCTTCTCAAGCTGCCCTTTGAAATCTGTTCAGCTCTTTCACTTCATCATTTCTTCCATTAGCTTTAGCTACTATTCGTTCAAGAGCAAGTTCCAGAGTCTCTTCTGACATCCATTTCAATCTTTTCTTTCTTTCCTGT
Source organism: Trichechus manatus latirostris (assembly GCF_000243295.1). Classification (NCBI taxonomy): domain Eukaryota; kingdom Metazoa; phylum Chordata; class Mammalia; order Sirenia; family Trichechidae; genus Trichechus; species Trichechus manatus. The sequence continues at coordinate 7,743,962 of NW_004443957.1, read as the reverse complement.
CTTTTTAATGACCTTTTGCTTTCTTCATGTGATATCCTTGATGTCATCCTGCAACTGGTCTGGTCTTCAGTCATTAGTGTTCAAATCTAGTCTTAAGATGGTCTCCAAATTCAGGTGGGATATACTCAAGGTTGTGCTTTGGCTCTTGTGGACTTGTTTTAATTTTCTTCACCTTCAACTTGAACTTGCATATGAGCAGTTGATCATCTGTTTCGCAGTCGGCCCCGGCCTTGTTCTGACTGATGACATTGAGCTTCTCCATCGTCTCTTTCCGCAGATGTAGTCGGTTTGATTCCTGTGTATTCCATCTGCTGAGGTCCATGTGTATAGTAGCTGTGTATGTTGTTGAAAAAGGTATTTTCAATGAAGAAGTCGTTGGTCTTGCAAAACTCTATCATGTGATCTCTGGCATCATTTCTATCACCAAGGCCATATTGCCCAACTACTGATACTTCTACTTTGTTTCCAAGTTTTGCATTCCAATTACCAGTAATTATCAATGCATTCTGATTGTATGTTCAATCAATTTCAGACTGCAGAAGTTGGTCAAAATCTTCAATTTCTTCATCTTTGGCCTTCGTGGTTGGTGCGTAAGTTTGAATAATAGTCATATTAACTGGTTTTCCTTTTAGGCATATGGATATTATCTTATCATTGACAGTGTTGTACTTCAGTATAGATCTTGAAATGTCCTTTTTGGTAATGAATGTGATGCCATTCCTCACCAATTTGTCATTCCCTGCTTAGTAGACCATATGGTTATCTGATTCAAAATGGCCAGTATCAGTCCATTTCACCTCACTAATGTCCAGGATATCCATCTTTATGCGTTCCATTTCATTTTTGACGACTTCCAATTTTCCTAGATTCATACTTGGAACATTCCATGTTCCATTTATTAATGGATGTTTGTAGCTGTTTCTTCTCATTTTGAGTCATGCCACATCAGCAAATGAATGTTCTGAAAGCTTTATTCCGTCTAGGTCATTAAAATCAACTCTACTTTGAGGAGGCAGCCCTTCCTCGTCGTATTTTGAGTGCCTTCTAACTTGAGGGACTCATCTTCCGGCACTATATCAAACAATGTTTCCCTGCTATTCATAAGATTTTCACTGGTCAATTTTTTTAGTAGATCGCCAGGTCCTTCTTCCTAGTGTGTTTTAGTCTGGAAGCTCAGCTGAAACCTGTCCACCATGGGTGACCCTGCTGGTACTCGAAACACCAGTGGCATAGCTTCCAGCATCATAGCAACATGCAAACCAGCACAGTACCACAAACTGACAGAAGTGCAGTAGGCAGAAGGAATAAGAATATAAAATTAGAATGGAGAAGGTAAAATCATCATTTTTTAGAATGATATTATTGTATATCTAAGATGCCTCAAAAATCATCTGAAAACCCATTCAAATAATTAGGGAAATCAACAAGGTAGATAAAAAATTAGATAAATATATCAATAATCTTCAAGTATATAAATAACATCCAGTTAGAAGATATAATGGAAAAAAAGACCCCATTTATAATAGCAATAAAAAGATTAATTAACTAGAAATAAGTCTAACAGGAAATATGCAAGAACTATAGAAAAAAAAATACCATTAAGGCCCTCAGAAGAACACTTGAACCCATGGAAAAGTATACTATGTTCTTGAACAGTAAGTCAACCTCATAAGGGTGTCAATTATCCCTAAGTTAATCTGCATATTTGCTGTGACCCCAATAAAAGTATCAATATGATTTTTTTAAACTAGATTAGCTAAGTCTGATCACATGGAGAAATAAACAGGTATGGAAATCCAGGAAAAGTCTGAGAAACAAAAGTGAAGTTGGGGTAACTTGCCCCATAGATAATCAAATGCATTTAAAAGCTTTGTATTTAATACAGTGTGGTTTTGGGGCATGAAGAAAACAATCTTGATGTCCCTCCAAATATGCTTCTTCTCCAGGCTTTCCCCTTCAGAAAAGCACATCAATCCACCCAACTGTTCATT
>NW_004443957.1:7738868-7740599 GCF_000243295.1 Trichechus manatus latirostris | reverse complement strand
AGGGAGGTAGTAGAAGCATGTGGAGAGATACATGTGTTGTGGCCTCCTTTCCTGGGCTAGTCCCAGAGTGGGGAAGCAGAAACAGAGGGAAATTTGCTCTGTTTCCCATTTGAGACTGAGTGGAGATCTCCCAACACAAGGCAACTGCTCAACCTGTGACAGCCGTAGAGTCAGGGGGAGAGAGTCTGTGAGCACCCCTGAGCCGTTCAGGGCTCCCGCATACAGTGAAGTGGACTCAGAAGTTCCCCAAATCTCCTGAGACCGGGATATGATGGCTTCTGAGAGACTATATGGGGAGGGTGCCAGAAAGGAGGTCAATGCAGTGACAGAGGCAAAGTGACACTGAGGCCAAGGGATATAGCACAGGGCACCCAAGTCACTGGTGACTCAGTGGTAAAATTCTCGCCTTCCATGAAATAGACCCAGGTTTCATTCTCAACCAATACACTTCATGCTCAGCCACCACCCATCTGTCAGTGGAGGCTTGTGTGTTGCTGTGGTACAGAACAGGTTTTAGTAGAGCTTCCAGACTACAATAGACTAATAAGAAAGGCCTGGTACTCTACTTCTGAAAATCAACCAATGAAAACCCTATGGATCACAATGGTATGATTTGTAACCAATTGTGAGGATGACCCAGATCATGAAGATGGTGTAGGACCGGATGGCGTTTAGTTCTGTAGTGCATGGGGTTACCATCAGTTGGGGGCCGACTTGATGGCAGCTAACAGCAGCAACAACAACCCAAGTCAAGGACTAAGAGGGAGTCACAGCTAGAGCTCAGGAGTCTGCAGCCTCAGCAAGGGTACGTTGGGCCAAATCAACGGGGAGGACTGCTAGGCCAAGAGGAAGCATGTTCTATGTCACTGCATCTCAGATTTCAGCAACAGATGACAGAAAAACTGGTACCAACATCACCCATTGAACCCCAGTCAGCAACATTCAAGGACCAGCAAATGGCTATTTGTCCCCTTCCCTCCACGCTACCTGGTCATGTAAGCCTTGTACGCAATCAGGCACCATTTTGGGAAGAAGTCAGTGGAGGATGAGGAAGTCTGACACATGGATTCTTCCAAAGGCAACTGAATTTAAACTGCTGGATTAGACTGAGTTTAACAGATTGGAATAAATGTTAAAATTTCCTCCAGGACCCAGGAAGTGTCTTTGGGAAAGATTAGATAAGTTTTGGAAAATAAGGAGCTTTTTATACTTTCCATGTCTGACTACAGTGTGGGTAAATTTACAACCCTGCTACATCTGTACTCGTTGGTGTGATTATTTGTTTAAAAGCTACCTCTCCCACTAAACTATAATCTTCACAAGGGAAGGAAATCGTTGCTGTTGTTTTCGTTGCAGTATCCTTAGTGCCCAGCACACAGTAGGCACTCCAACATTATATATTACAAAAATCAGTGAATGTCTACAGATTCAGCTTTTCACTTTATTAGTGATTCACCCATACCACTATGCAAGTCTGCCACTTAAAATTCATTCACTATGTTGTAGACACTGTAAGTGCCCTCCAAGATAAAAGTTTTTATTGAGTTAGATTTTCAATATAAAGCTGGTCAAGGATGGTAATACTATTGTGTTACACATAAAACATGAATGGCTCAATGATCCTCACTCAGAGTGGATGGCTCTGCCACTAACTTGTAGAATCTAAATAAACAATTTAACCTCTCTGGCATGGGACGGAAGTAGGTGTCTCAATTTATTTTCCTTATTTAT
>NW_004443957.1:7702701-7728276 GCF_000243295.1 Trichechus manatus latirostris | reverse complement strand
TCTCTGTATTTTCTGTTATCCTCCCTGTTCTGGTACTCCAATCACTAGTAGGTTATTCCTCTTGATACAGCCCCACATAATTCTTAGGATTTCTTCATTTTTAAAAATCCTTTTATCTGATTTTTCCTCAAATAAGTTGGTGTCAAGTGCTTTATCTTCAATCTCACTGATTCAGACTTCCATTGACTCAATTCTGCTCCTATGACTTTCTATTGAGTTGTCTAATTCTGAAATTTTACTGTTAATTCTTCTGGATTTCTGATTGCTGTCTCTCTATGGATTCTTGCAGCCTGTTAAATTTGTCATTATGCTGTTCTCTAATCTTTTCAATTTCCTCTATTGCGTGTTCTGCGTTTTGCTTAATTTTCTTCCCAATTTCTTGAAGAGTTCTGTATATTAATCTTTTGTATTCTGCCTCCAGTAATTCCAAGAAATTTTCCTCCTCTGCAAAATTTCTAGATTCTTTATTTTAGGAGCTTTCTGAAGCCATCACGGATTGCCTTTTTATGTGATTTGATATTGACTGTTGTCTCCAAGCCATCAGTAAGTTATTATATTTATTTTATGTTTGCTTACTGTGTCTTAGCTTCTTGTTTTGTTTCGATACACCCAAATAGGCTGCTCGTATGAGCTAGTTTGATTATTGGCAGCTTTGAAGCTCTAAAGTCCTGTCACCAGTGGTTAGATCTGTTACTATGTATGTGAGCTCAGGAGTCCACCACTCCTCTTGTATGGATTCAGCTCAGGTGCCCAGGTAGATAGCCACCAAGTGTGTGGTGTAGGCCTTCACTTACAGTCCTAGACAAGCACGGGTGATTGGTATAGGTACAGGCATTTGGCTGCAGCAGGGGGACACACTCCGGGCAAGGTAGGGGGCTGAAGGCCACCTCCGACTGTCCAGTAGAAAGGTGTATCCCTGTTCCCTAGAGCATGTAGGTGGGTGGGTTTTGCAGCTGGAGTATGAGCACCTAATGCTGTCTGCTATAAGAACTGGGGGGCACCTCTTATTCTTGGGCCCCTATTACAGGTGGCTAGGTGGCATGGGTGGAGCCACGAGTCCTCAGTCCCCTGATGCGGGTAGGTGAAGACCCTGCTTAATGGGCAGAGCAGTGTCAAATGTCAAGAATCTGCCACTTCACAGCTGAAACAGTTGAAATTAGACTTCTGGTATATATCCTGTTGTACTGTGGTAATGAAGGCCTACGCTGTTGGGATGGGCCTGCACAAGTCCTTGCAGGGGGAAAGGCACTCAAAGTCTGTGGATCCCTTATGCCTGTGCCTAGGCAAAGGAGCTGTGCCTACCCTGGATTCCTGGCTTAGGGGAGCCGGCAGTTTATTTTTTCCTCTGTTGGTTAATTTGTTCAGTCTCCAAGGCAGGGAGAATGGCTCTGGGCGTGTGACAGATCCTACTTCCGGCCCAGGGGACTCGGCAATTGCTGAAGCCAGTCCGGGACCCAGTGCAGAGCAGGAAGTGGGAGGTATATGGGAGAGATGTTTTTCCCTAAGGGGAGTGTTTTTGATCCGCTTGGTAGGCCATATGTGATTACTTATCTTTTGCCGATCCAGGGCTGCTTCTCACTGGTTCTGGGTGGCCATGTAGACTCTCTGGTGCTGGGTCTCTCCCAGTGCAGGAAACTTGCCTCCCAAGCATGGCTGATTGCCTGTCTCACCTCTCACCCCTGAGCTGATCAGGCCTGAAGGGCTCAGGCTCTCGCCAGGTCTGGTCTGGCAACTCCTTGCTGCTTCCAAACCATCTCTCCCTCCCCCTGCCACTCAATCCAGTTCCTCAACTCTGCCTTTGATGTTCAGGGCTCCCAGATTGCCATATATAATCAATTCACTTGTTTTTTCAGGTTTTTGTCGTAAGAGGGTCCACCAGAAGCATCTGACTACTCCACCATCTTGGCCCTACCTGTCATGGTTGGGTTTTAATTAAACAATTAATAAATACTTGTTAAAGTGCTTATAAGGAGCCCTGGTGGTGAAATGGTTAAGCTGCTAACTGAAAGGTTGGCAGTTCGAACCCACCCGGGGGCTCTGCAGGAGAAAAGACCTGTAGTCTGCTGCTCCTGTAAAGATTACACCTAGGAAACCCTATGGGGCAGCTCTACTCTGTCCTATAGGTCCACTATGAGTTGGAATCGATTCAACAGCATACAACTACAACAACAAAGTGCTCATAATGGGGGCACTGCCAGTGGTAGAATTCTTGCCTTTGGTGTGGGAGACCTGGGTTAAGGTCTGGTTCAACATCCCTCTTCCATGCTGCAGGTGAAGGGTCTCGTCTCCTTCCCCTCCTCCCCCCGTAGGTGTTGAAATAGTGCAGGAGTTGGCTGGGTGTCGTATGACCCATACGCTTAAGCTGTAAGCAATACAAAGAAGGTTTACTGCGTACCCAGAACAGGGAAAGAGTTTCCTGGATAAGGAAGAAGAGGAAGAAACTGGGACAAAGGGAAGCTCAGTACTCAGCTTCCATTATCAGGGAATGTTCCAGGCCCAAGGTCCAATGCACCTCGTTGGTAGCCACTACCCATCTGTCACTGGAGGCTTGTGTGTTGCTCTGATGCTGAACAGGTTTCAACAGAGCTTCCAGACTAAGATAGACTAGGAAGAAATGCCTGACATTTTACTTTTGAAAATCAGCCAGTGAAAACCCTGTGGATTCCAGTGGTCTGATACACAACTGATTATGCAAATGGCGTAGTAGCAGGCAACATTTCCTTTCATTGTGCATGGAGTCGCCATGAGTTGGGGGCCCAACTGGATGGCAGCTAACAATAACAAAGTGGTCATATGTCGGGGACTGTCAATTCATTATTAAAAAAAATCAGTCTGGATCTCCTCTAGATTTAGCCAAAGCTCTTTTGCTTGCAAGAAATTAAAACTCAAACTAGCTCAAACAAAAAGAAGGTAATTTAATGGAATAATATAGGAATATTCATGGAACCAAGCATGAGAAGTTGGGCCTCACATGGGACTGGAACCAGGACCTCGAAAGACAGAGAAAGTTCTTCTGTTTTTTGGGGAGGATTTTTGGTTACTCATCTCCTTCTCTCTGAGCGTCTTCTTGATTTTTCTCTCTGAAGACCTAATTTCTTTGCTTCTAGAAGAAAATGGCTGTTTTAGCCCTTTAAATGTCCTCTCATTTCTAGTACCACCAATGACTAGGAATATATTTATACTTATTGCAAATTCCCAGGAAGGAAAACTCTGCTTGGCTCTGTCTTGTCAATGGGTCTGTTCTGCTCTGGTCAGGGGTGCACTTCCTTTACTGGTCCAGGTTTGGTCAGGAAAACAGAAACTATATATGCAAGTAGGAAGTGTTTTATTACATGTAGTTTATTACATCACACAACTATTGTAAAAAATGTAGGAGCGAATGTCAGGAAAACAGTTGCCAGTCATCTCAACCTAAACAGCTAAGTGGGTGGTTTTCAAGAACGTATCCCCAAACCACCATGAATCCAGAGAACCTCAGGGTCACTCTCATTACTTATCTCAGCCTGAACAGAGTGATTCTCGTGAAGTTCACCCTGGAGCTGCTCCAATGATCAAGAACCTCCTGGAAGCTCCCATTAGCTACATTAGCCAGCAATGCCAATGACTGACTCCCAAAACTGATGAGTCACAGGAGCTTGCCCAGAATCTGCTGCAAATCTCATATCTGCCTGAAAATGTCTCCAGACAGTAATCACTCCATTTATCTTCTGTGTTCTAAATCTCATATGAGTTCCTCTTATTGGAGAAACTCTACCCAGAGCCACATATGGAAAGGGTTCTGGGAAATATTGTTCTGAGCTTCTCTTTTATGACGCAGAGGAGGTGGCAGCAGGGGATAATGGTGAGGTGGTGATGCCAAGTGGACAAGAGACAATCCAGCACAGCTCTGCAAGCCCAGGGACCCCAATACCTGCGAGTGTGTTTATGTATGTGTGAGTGTGTATGTATGTGTGTGTGTGTAAGTGGACTGTGTGAATGTGTATGTGCATGTGTGAATGTATGTGTGTGTGCATGCATGCATGTGAGTTGTGTGAGTGTGTGTGTGTTTTGGGAGGGGATAGTGGGAAACAGTCAGTTTCAGGGAACCAGGGCATGATCTGGGCATGTGCTTAATATTAGCAGAGAACAGATTTTTCAGACCATCTTTCGTCATCCTTTCCTACACAATCTGAGAACATTGAAACGCAGTTGACGTTAACAAAAATAGCCATGAGCCATACCAGACAGCTAGTCTGTGATGAACGTTTGTTGTTCTTGCCTCCCAGAATTCCAGCCTCCTTCTTCTTGCAACAGACCCTCTGTTGAGCTACAGTCTGAGGTCGCCAAGAAAGACGGGACTCACACAAGCACTAGTAGGAATAACACTTTACTCACATAGAAAAAGAGACAGATAATGATCAGTTCCATATGTGGGCATCGGTCCCCCATGGCCAGCAGGTCTCACTCCACAGCTTATGGAGGGCTAGTGGTCTGCATGCACCCCTTTTCCATGCTGCAGGCAAAAGATCTCATCCCCTTAATCTCCCAGGTTGGGACTAATATAGTGCCATGCTTAAGCAGTAAGCAGTATAAAGAAGGTTTACTGTGTACCTAGAATGAGGAAGAAGTTTCCAGGATAAGGAAGAAGAAGAAACAGTGACAGAGGGAGGCTTAGTTCCCAGCCTCCATTATCAGGGAATGTTCCTGGTCCAAGGCTCTGATTAGGTGGTCCACTTGAGGGCTGGAAGGCTGCACCATAGACTGCTTTCCCAACAATCTTTCATTAATATGGGGTACACATTCCTCTTTTTTCAGGTGGGAATGACTTATACACCCCTTCCACAGGCATGTGAATTAGGACTACCTCTCCAACCCCAACACCCCGCCCTGTGGGGTGATTGATACAAGAATAAGCACAGGATCCAAGCCCAGCCAATCAGACTCCTCCCTAAGACTTTTCTTTCATAACTATCAGAGGATGGCAAAATTTGCTGGATGGGAGGTGTGGATTCATACTCTTCTCATAGACAGAGTTTTTCCAAGAGACAGAGAGAAACACAGAGCCCTAATGATATCTTTCGTGTTTCTCAATTCAGTAATACCTGAAGTCAGTTACCACTGGGCTTTTCTATTACATGAGCCAATAGGTTCCCTATCTTATTTGTCAGTGTAAGTTGAACACTTTGACCAAAAATTCTAACTAATACATAATCATAATTAAATTTTTTTCCCAAACTGTTTCTCTGCTCACGAGTTCTCTAGGCTCTGCTTCCCAGTCCCCCATCTTTCTGTGGAAATTTCACTCATCCTTTATGACCAGCCAAGCATCACCTTTCCTAAATAGAGCATGCCTTACTCCTTGGACTCCTCTTCCCTCTACTGCAAGAGCGCATTCTTTGTGGACTGCCTGTCCTGTGTGAGTGGCCTATATGCATTTCCCCTCGCTAAAGTTATGCTGTCTGAGAGCTCATGTGCTATTCATCTTTGTATTGCTCTGACTCATGGAGATTCCATATCCAATAGAGCAAAACGTTGCTCAGTCCTGCACTATCTTCATGATTGTTGGTATGTGTGAGTCCATTGTCACAGCTATTGTGTCAATCCATCTCATTGAGGGTTCCCCTGGTTTTTGTTGGCCCTCTACTAGATTTGAAAGCTCTATGGAACAATTTTACTCTGCATGCATAGGGTCTCCATGAGTTGGAATCGACGAGACAGAAATTAACAACAACAGCAACTACTACTTTACCAGATCCTATTGATTGGTTTTTAAAATCACACAAAGGCAAAACTTCCTAAGAATAGAAGTTATCATAAAAATGCACCTTGAGACGTCTGGTTAAGATGATGGTCTTGATAGACACACCATAACATCCCATCTACAACAAAGACTCAAGAAACTAAGTGAAAAGGATGCAAATAACAACCTCAGTTACCTGATCATCAAACAGAAGTTTGAGAAATTGGATTGAGCATCAGTTGGAAAAATAGCTAGAACAAAAACAGTGGGAACAAAGAGATTCTCAAATTGTCTGTGCTTGGATTACCAGCCAAGCACAGTGTGGCCATTTTGAGAGAGCAGCAAACAACATTCCTGGGGAAACACAAGGAAGTGCCACTGGAGCAAAGTGAGATGGACTGGATCATTGGAGCCTCAGGATGGGGAATTGATAAGACAGGGAGTGCACATCCACAGAGGATCCAGGATAAGTATGGGAAGGCTGATGAGAGCTCCAGAGTCCCTGGGGAACACATATAAGGAAGGGACTTAGGAACTAGTGACAGGATTTCCTATCAGTAGTGATGCCCATCCATCTGGACTGGGGACATCCATTGAATGGTAAAACAGCCGAATAATAACCAGAAGTCCCCCAAGACAGCCTTGTGCTGCCCCCCATCCCTCCTGTTTCAGCAGCCCATTGCCTGTGAGGTGAGTGTCCCCCAGCACCTTACTGATTGTGTGCCGTTCCCATAATCTATCTATTCCCTCAGGCCGTCTCCACATGTATGGGATGCCCTCTGCACTTCCTCCTTCAATGGGACACCAATTTGTACCTAAGCAGAGGGCCTGCCTCACCCATTTGAGCAGCACTGCCTCACTGTGAATGTTACGAAGGCCTGCCCTGTTCTCTAGAGGCTGCTCCAACAGCTAACTCCAACATGGAATGTCCATATGGCCACACAATAGCTATGGAGGGATCCTAAACACCTGATACCTGGCACCTCTCATCAGGGAAGGGATCTGCTATCGTACCTCCACACAATCCTATAAGGGAAGACATACATGCCAAATATCAGAGGATTCCTGTTGTATGTAACCCACTATACCCACCAGTGTCTCAAAGACAGCAGTCAAGTAAAAATCATATGAAGAAATATGATAATATGGCTCAAGCAAACAAACAGAATAAAGGGACAGAAAAGCTTACTGAGGAAGAACTGATAATGGAGCTACTTGACAAAGACTTCAAAAAACTCATATTAATGCTCTTCAAAGAGAACAAGAAAAACACAGTAAAAACTCTAGATGAATTCAGGAAAACAATACAAGAACAAAATTAAAAACTCAATAAAGAAATAGAAACCATACAAAGACGACAACTAGAAATTCAGAAGCTTAACAATAAAATAACAAAACTAAAGAACTCCAGAAGGACACAATAGTAGAAGTGAAACAATTGAAGGAAGAATCAGTGAAATAGAGGACAAAATCCATTATATTACTCTGTATGAGGAATAAACAGAAGAAAAATGAAGAAAGCCTATGGGTTATGTGGGATAACATCAAGAGGAACAATATGCAAATACTAGAGTCCCAGAAGAGGAAGAGAGGGAAAAACAGTACAGAGTGAATTTTCAGAGAAATAATGGCAGAAAACTTTCCAAATATTATGAAAGATGACAAGATTTTTATCCAAGAAGCTCAACAAACCCCACATAGGATAGACACCAAGAGAAATTCAACGAGACATATCATAATCAAACGTTCCAGACCCAAAGACAAAGAAAGAATTTTGAGAACAGCACATGCAAAGTAAAATATCACCTACAAAGGGCCTCAATAAGAATAAACAGTGATTTCTTGTCAGAAACTATGCAGGCAAGAAGGCGACAGGATGATATATACAAAGCTCTGAAAGAAAAGGACTGTCAACCAGAATTATATATCCAGCAAAACTGTAATTCAAAAATTAGAGAGAAATTAGGAAATTCTCAAAATAAGGAGAAATTTAGAGAATTTTAAACCACAGACAAGAATTATTAAAAAGAGTCCTTCAGATAGAAAGCCAGACAACAACACAAGGTAAAGACATGTGATAACATCACTCCATTACCTTTTCAGGTAAAGATATGGTAACAGTAACATAAAGTTAAAAAATGATTACAGGAATTCTGAGATAGAAAGAGGTAATCAATGACAACATCAAAACAAAAAAGGGAATGAATGGTGAGATTATAACACTTCCATATGGTGAGGAAGTTAAGGTAATTTCAAAATGTAACAGACTATTTTAAATGTAGGATGTTAAATATAAGCCTCATGGTAACCACAAAGAAAAATAATAAATCTGCCCACCAAAACAAAGGAGAAGAAAATAAAAAAGACTCAATAAACACAAAAACAACAACAGTAAATGAAAGGAAAAGAACAACCATGTACAAAAAGAGCTCAGCACAGAAAGTAAAGAAGAACAAAGAAACCGTTAACATCACAAAAAAGTACAACAAAATGATTCAATAAATTCTTACCTATTGATAATCATATTGAATGTAAATGGATTGAATAAACTAGTCAAAAGACAGAGAGTGGCATAATGGATTTTTTAAAATGACCTGTAAATATGTTGTCTACAAGAGACACACCTTAGACACAAAGAGGTTAAAAACCAAAAGATGGAGAAAAATATATCAAGCACACAGTAACCAAAAGAGAGCAGGAATAGCAATATTAATATCTGACAAAATAGACTTTAAGTAAAAATCCATTATAAGAGACAAAGAAGGACATTATATAATGATAAAAGGGTCAAATCACCAAGAAGACATAGAAATTATTGATTTTTGGATCTTTCTTCTTTTTTAATGTATGCATTTATTGCTATGAATTTTCCTCTGAGTGCTGCTTTTGCTGCATTCCAAAGGTTTTGGTATGTTGTGTTTTTATTCTCATTTGATTCTAAGTATCTTTTAATTTAACTTTTGAATTCTTCTATGACCCAGTAGTTTTATAAACAATTTTAAATATTTATGCACGTAATACCCGAATCCCAAAATTTATAAGCAAACTCTAACAGAATTGGAGACAGAAATAAACAGATCTACAATAATGGTAGGGGATTTTAATACACTAGTTTCCATGATAGACAGAACAACTAGAAAAATAAAGAAAAGAAAAACAATAAAGTACAGAAGAGTCAAATAACACAGTTAACCAACTGGACCTCACAGACATATATAGAACAGACCACCCAACAGCAGTACAGTACACACTCTTCTCCAACACACAGAACATTCTCCCAAATAGACCATATTTTGGGCCACAAAGCAACCTCAAGAAATTTAAAAAGACTGAAATCATGCAAAGTATCTTCTCTGATCATAACGGTATGAAACTAGAAATCAATAACAGAAAGAATGAAGAAAATAAATAAATATGTGGAAACTACATGACACACTATTAAAAAACTACTGAGTCACAGAAGAAATCAAAAATGAAATTAAAAGGTACTAAGAATCAAATGAGAATAAAAACACAACATACCAAAACTTTTGGGATGCAGCAAAAGTAGTGCTCAGAGGAAAATTTGTAGCAATAAATGCATACGTCAAAAAAAGAAAGGTCCAAAATCAATAACCTAACCCAACAACTTAAAAAAATAGAAAAGGAAGAGCAAAAGAAGACCAAAAGCTACCAGAAAGGAAACAATAAAGATGAGAGCAGAAATAAATGAAATAGAAAATATAAAAACAATAGAATTCTACAATGTACTAAGAAAATCATACATCATGATCAAGTGAGATTCATACCAGGAATGGAAGGGTGATTCAACATTAAAAAAATCAATCAATGTAATTCACAACATAAATAAAACAAAAGAATCACATGATTGTCTCAAATGATGCAGAAAAGGTATTGATAAAAAGTTTTTGATAAAACTCTCAGCAAAATAAGAATGAAAGGGAAACGCCTCAACACAATTAAGTGCATGTATGCAAAACCAACAGTCAACATTATTCTCAATAGAGAAAAACTGAGCGCCTTCCTCTTAAGAACAGGAACGAGAGAAGGATGTCCATTATCACCACTCTCACTCAATATTGTGCTGGAATTCCTAGCTAAAGCAATAAGGCAACAAAGGGTAATAAAGGGTATCCAAATCAGAAAGCAAGAAGTAAAGCTATCTCTGTCCACAGATAACATAATTCTACACAATGAAAATTCCAGAGATTCCACAAGAAAGCTGCTGGATCTAATAGAATACAGTAAAGTTTTAGGGTGCAAGATCAACACACAAAAATCAGTGGGTTTCCTTGACACTAACAAAGATAAGGCATATACAATTTTGCAACAACGCCAACGACAACAAAAAAAGTGTGTGGTTACATATTTATGTATATATTCATACATCATGTCAGCATCATGATAAATGGAGAAAAGACTGAAGTTGTCAAGGATTTCATTTTACTTGGACCCACAATCAAAACTCATGGAAGCAGCAGCCAGGAAATCAAAAGACACATTGGGCTGGGCAAATCTTCTGCAAAAGACCTCTTTAAAGTGTTGAAAAGCAAAGAAGTCACCTTGAAGACTAAGGTGCACCAGACCCAAGCCATGGTATTTTCAATCGCATCATATGCATGCGAAAGCTGGACAATGAATAAGGAAGACAGAAGAATTGATGCCTTTGAATTGTGGTGTTGGCGAAGAATATTGAATATACCATGGACTGCCAAAAGAACGAACAAATCTGTCTTGGAAAAAGTACAACCAGAATGCTCCTTAGAAGGGAGGATGGCGAGACCACGTCTTACATACTTTGGACATGTCAGGAAGGATCAGTTCCTGGAGAAGGACATCGTGCTTGGTAAAGTACGAGGCCAGCAAAAAAGAGGAAGGTCCTCAATGAGATGGACTGACACAGAGGCCGCAACAATGGGCTCAAGCATAACAACGATTGTGAGCATGGCGCAGGACCAGGCAGTGTTTCGTTCGGTGATGCATAGGGTCGCTATGAGTCAGAACCGACTTGACGGCACCCAACAACAACAGAACTAGATGGTGCCCAGCTACCACTACTAACCATTCTGATCAGGGCCACAGTAGATGGATCCTGATAGAATGGGGGAAAAATGTGGAAGAGAACCTCAAATTCTTAAAAAGTCCTGGCTTACTGGACCAGGTCAGACTAGAGGACTCCTCAAGACTATCACCCTGAGACCCTTTCTAAACCTTAAACTGAAACTTTTAGCTAAATAACAAAGTGGCTCATAAAATAAAAAATATAACCCATGAGTACTGCACTTCTTTAAAAAATAATCCACATAAGACCAAATGGTTAACAATTACTCTAAAGCAAAGATGAAAAGGTAAGAGGGCAGGAAAGCTAGGTTACTACAAACTGAACAACCAGAAGGAAATTAATGAGAATGTTGACACATTGTAGAAAATGTAACCAATGTCACTGAATAATTTGTGTAGAAATTGTTAAATGGGAACCTAATTTGCTGTGTAAATTCACACCAAAAACACCATATTTAAAAAAAAAAACTACTACTTTATCAAACACGCTGTGCTCTTCTAGCGATTGGTCTTTCCTGGTGATGTGTCTATATCAAACAACGTTCTGCTGTGATTCATAGGATTTTCACTGGGTAATTTTCAGAAGTAGATTGCCAAACGTTTCTTCCTAGTCTATCTTAATCTGGAAGCTCTGCTGAAACTTGTCCATCATGGGTGACCCTGCTGGTATTTAAAATACCAGTGGCATAGCTTCCAGCATCACAGCAACACACAAATCACCACAGTACCACAAACTGACAGACAGTGATGGATCTTTGTATTTCCTACTGGCTTAACCTGATTCTTGCACTTAGTATTGCTCACTGAACACTTACTGAATTAAAAAATGCCGACATTTTGTATAGGCCTTTTAAAACTTATGGAGTCCTTCACTTCCCACATGTTATGATTCTCACAGCCACCAAATATAGAGTAGATATAATTTCCCCAGTTTTAAAATGCGGATACTGAGAGTCCAAAGATTTTTCTTGTATCCAAAGTTAATATAATGTAAAGCAAGTCTGATTCTCAGTCTAGGCCTCTTTTTTTTTTTTGGCTGTTTCTCTCACCACTAGTTACCTTTTGGTAAATTAAGAGTTCACAAGACAGAACCTGACACCATTAGTGGGGAGGGCTAGTGTGCGTCTATATGGGCCTCCTGGTGTCAGTGAGGACAGTGTATTGGCCTCCTGAAAACCATGTCTGAGCTGGTATTGCTATGGCTGCCAAGTCGGTAAAAGCAATATGATCACAACTATATTAATTTCTCTAGTATTCATAGAAAACATGCCCAGGGAAATCTCATGGAAAAAGGGTTTCTACCAGCCTCCTTCCTGATAGTCCTCTAGGCTCCATTTGCTAGCTGAGACACCCAGCCCAGGTGTTCTTACATCAAAGGCCCCCCTCTGGCAGAAAGACAATCAAATTCCCCAGACTTTGATCTAGGCAATGTTCTCCCTCCCACAGTTTGTTCATGTGAGCAAACTGTGAATTTCTAAAAGGCCTCCCGCCCCTCTTTGGCTGAGAAACCCTGGGCTGCTGGGTTGAGGCTGCTGCCAGCGTGGCTCTTCTTTGGGTAGCAGGTTGTCCAGGCCCGTGGGTGCCTTCAGTCCCCACCTGTGTGGACAGACCTGTGGGCCTGGCTGTCATTTTCACTTCCAGTTGCTCCTCTACTGTGGCGCACTCCCTTGCAGCACAGATGTGGGCCACCTGGGAAAACTACCAAGGAAAAAACCAAAACCGTTCTTTTTCTTGAATCATCACGTTGAGAAGTTTGGGCTGCGGGTGAGTTCCGTGTTTACTATAGTATTAACAGAATGGAGTGACACTGAACAGGTAATGAACGGCTATTGTGTGCCAGGATGTGTGCTAGGTCTTTCTCCACAGGCTGTTTAATCCTCACAATAACCCTGCAAGGTGCAGATCCCTATCCCCGTTTTTACTGATAAGGAAACTGAACTCAGAAGAGGTAACACGGTCTCCCCCAGTTCTCTCATCTGGTAGGTAGTTGGAGCTGGTGTTCACACTAAGCCTGTCTGACTCCAGGACCCATGCTATTTCCCATATGATAGGCTGACTCTTATCACCCCAAAGCGGAGGAGAGCAAGTGGATCTACCCAACCCTACCTCTCTGACTTTAGACGAAAAAGAAAATTTAACCATTTCTGAATCTCAGTTTGCTCATCTGCAAAGTAAGAATCATGATGCTTACTTTCCAGAGTTGTTTGTAATGTTACATCCCTGGGCGAGGCAAACGGTTAACATGCTTGGCTGCTAACCAAAAGGTTGGAGGTTTATTCCATCCAGGGGCACCTTGGAAGAAAGGCCTGGCAATCTACTTCTGAAAAACTAGCCATTGAAAACCCTATGGAGCACAGTTCTACTATGACATGCATGGGGTTGCCATGAGTTGGAGTCAACTCAACACCAACTGGTTTAGGTTTTTTTTTGTTTTATAATGTTTAAATGAGATAAATGCGCTGGAAGAGCTCTCCGTGAAGGGGAGCATGCTGTGGCCCCAGCACTGCACTTGGCTTTCCATCTCAAATGTGACTTGCTCCATGACCTTGGACAGAGGCTACGTGTGCAGCCCTTTAAACAAACTAATCATTTCATGTCTTCACTATAAATACTCCAGAAGCATTAAAGCTTTTAACAAGTTGTCCTGTGACTTTATTTTCTGGCCAGTAAGTAAGTTTCCATTTCCTATGACTCATCTATTCCTTTTGCAGCTCCCTTCTAGATGCCTCCGGCCATTGCCATTTCAAATGTCCTTGTCTTTGGCTTCCCTTCAACATCCTCATCTTATGTCTTGAGTTCTGTCTTTTCCTTTCTTTTTTTTTTTTTGACAAGTTCAGTGATGAGTGTGTTGCTGGTAGAGATACCTAGCACTTTTAGGAGCACTTCCCCCCACTCAGTAGAACAGCTCCTTGCAGATCATTGCTGTGCCCAATGTGTAGACTGAGTAACTGGGATTCATAGTGGTGATGAGAGTTTCCAAAGCACCCAAGAGACAAAAATGGGAGATGTGAGTGGCAAATCTACAAATCCTTCTCTTGGCTTTCTGGTGACAAGATCATCCCCTCAGTCAGAACTTAACCCTTTCCTTGGGAATGAGAAGCACAAAGCATGCCTCCCGAGACAACCCTGACAGTGTTGCTTGGGGAAGCAGCTGCATCCTGACCACAAGGAGTAAGTCAGCACCTTCTCTACAAGTGCTTCCAGTCAAAACTGATAATAACCTACACTTTATATGCAGGAACAGCATAGAGAACTCAGCTGCAAGAGCTGAAGTTCATATAACGTTTTCCACCCAAAAGGTCCAAAGCCCTCACCAAAGCTATAAATACCAAACTCACTTCATTGTTGAAATACAGCCAGTTCTAGGCCTTGTTTAACCAGTCCAAAGCTGGTGCATAATGGATGCATATGCGCTGAAAGGAGCCCTTATGAGGCTGTCACTGCTGAAGGCCAGAGAGAAGGGAGTGGAATGTACTGGAATGTACTGAAATGCTTGGCAAGCAGCAGAGGCAGATGCTGGGGCTAAACTGCTTAGTACCACTACCACATGAGCCCCCGGCTCTGAGTTCTAATCCCTGCCACATGTGGGACTGGTGGCTACCTGTTCACCCGGCCTCTGTACCTGTCTCCACAACCAGAAAGAATTGGCATGGAAGAGAGGGCTGCCGGTGCTGTCTCTTGACAGAGAGGATAGAGGGCAACACTCTGACCCCCCTTGAAGGTTTGGGTCAAGAGCATTTGACATTCCATTCACAGCACTGGAACAGGCCTGGCATTCACCCAAGCTTTAAACGATGCTTCTCTTCACCCAGACAGTGTCATCAGCCTCCCCGTTATGTTCGGTAACATCAGCAATGTGGAAGCCCTGAGCAAGGCTGGACCACTCGCTTACTAATTTATCTTTAATTCAGGCACTCATTCAACGAACTTTTTAAGATCTTACTATGTGTCAAACCCTATTCTAGGCTGTGCTTATAGAGCAGGGGACAAGACTGATGTGGTTTGTGATTTCTGGCCAGGGAGACAAACCACAGACACGTAAATAAGTAGAAAGCAAGATAATAGTGGGTTACTTATAATTGTAGGGGTCTTACTTAAGCAACTGGGTCGTGACAGTATAGAAAGGCCTAGGGAAAGAAATACGTCTTGCCAAGGCAGTGACTGGGGACAGGACAGCTTTGGGGAGAACAAATGAGATTCAAGTCATTGGTGCCTCCCTGGGGTTGATGTTTCTACTTAACACAGCCCTTCTTTCCAGCCAAACAAGATGTTTCCCTGTCCTCCATTGCACTTTGGTTGAGCCTCAGTGCATTGCTCTGGCCTGTCTAATTCAGTGTTCTGCTTCCTGTCCACCTTTGTGAAACGTCTTCCCTCCTTTCTTCACTACTCAATCTTCCTTACCAGCATTCTCTTGATTTAGTATTTATGCACACTGGTGTTGCCTTCACTTGCTCCTCAAACCTCAGCTATCAGAGCTGAAGACAAACTAAGCTATGAGGTATTCTGAGATCTGGCAGTGCAGGGTAGAGAAGGAAGAAAAGATCAAGGCCAGGAGTGCTAACCCTGTGTAGAAAAAAAAGTCCAGCCACCAGCAGAGTATCTAGGGTCCCAAAGGCTGTGGACAAGTCAGGTCCTGGAGCTGAGAGAACCAAATCAGCCAATGGAGCAAGGTATAGATGCCCCTTGAAGCCAGGATGCTGCAACTTCATGGTTCTGAGTGGTGGTCTTGTTGGAAGAAGAACACCAACTGTCAGGTACAAGCATAGGGGTTGGAGTCCAACCACAGCGGGAGAGGAAATGGGAAAAGCAAGAGCTACAAAGGGAATTAGAGACAGGGACCCAAGTCCAGATATACAGACTGGGTCAGCCCAGCAGAGGACAAGTACATGGCCTCCACGTCACCAAAGGGTGTCACGCTCACAGGGCCACAGTAATGTTAGAATTCTTCTTCAGCTCCATCTAAACTCCCCTTTATTGAATGCCTACAACACACCAGGTGTGCCAGACAAGTTGCTTATGTTATTTCATTTCATGCTCATAACAACCCTATATGGTAAGTATAACCAGTAGTCCCATTTTATAGATATGGAAACTGAGACTCAGAAAAATTGAGTAATTTGCCTAGGGGTTCATGGTGGGTAAGTGGTGGAGTCAGAAAGGGATCCCAGGTGTGTCCCACTCCAAAACCCTTGTCCTTTCCACCATGCCACCTTACCTTGGCTGGGATTAGCTCAGGACTGTGATGGGGAGAGAGTTCTTTATGTGGGCAAGGCTTTAGGGACCAGGCAGCAGCAGCAGGCAGTTCACCATTTAACCTGTTCCTAAGGCTCCCTGCTTGGTCACACACAGTCCCTGTCCTGTCCCTTCCCCTGTGGTCTGCAGTAGGGAAGCATAGCAATAGTTCTTGATCCTCCAACCCCCAAATTCCAAACCTTTCTGCTACTTTATAGCTTAGAATAGGTGAACCAAGCACTTTTGTGGGCTGAAAAGACAGATTCTCACCCCAAAAGCATTCTTTATGAAGCATGCTTCTGTTTTGCCTAGGTCCCTTGAGTTTTTGAGATCTTTCTCACTTACACCCCAGACAATTGCTGCTCACATTTTTTTTTTTTTTTTACCTGATAGCATATTTTTAAAATGATGACATTGGCATAGCACACAGGGGTAAACAGAGGACTCTGCTCTGGTTTCCTCAAGCCCTTGACACCTGTACCCCATCCAAGACACTCCAATTGAGAAGTTCTTGCAGACACCTAAATAGGGGCTAAACAAATTGCTGTTGAGTCAACTCTGACTCATGGCAACCTCATGTGTGTCAGTATATAGCTATGTTTCATAGAGTTTCAATAGCTAATTTGTGGGTAGTAGATCGCCAGATGTTTCTTCCCAGAAGCTCTGGGTGGACACAAATCTCCAACCCTTAGGTTAGCAACGGAGCACATTAACCATTTGCACCACCCAGGGACTCCAAATGGGGCTATTTATGACTCTCAGCAAGAAGGATTGATTCAGCAGCTGCAACAATGGACTCAAGCATAGCAAAGATTGTGAGGATGGCGCAGGACCAGGCAGTGTTTCATTCTGTTGTACATAGGGTCGCTCTGAGTCTGAAGCAACTTGACAGCACCTAACAACAACAACATGACTTTATTACTGTCATTCCCCATTTTTGGTTCCCTTCTTCTCTACCTTGCTTGGGACAGCATCCCAGAATGACCCTGCTTAGCATTCTGACATTTTCACTGCCTGCCTCCCGTCGCACTCCCATCCCCACCCTTCCACTCCTCAACATTTTCTTGGAGTCCCTTTGATACGTTATATGTTTAAAGTGTATAGCACATGTCCGGCGCACGGTAGCCTTTCAAAATATGTTAGTTTATTCCTCCTCTGTCCTATGTAGTAGGAAATTAAACAGATCATATGGCAACAATATATTGCAGATTTTCTGGGACCATCCCAAATTTAAATAATTTTATTCTTTTCATAAAGGTTACATTTCAAATGAATAATTACATGAAATTTAATTTTTAAAGAAAAGTTTATTCAGGTATTGTGGTCAGCAGAATTTTAATAAGGCCTCCAAGAATTCCTGTCCTCCTCACCCCACCTCCCCCACTGTGTGCAAGCCCTGCATAATCTCAAGGACTGTGTATGTGATGGATGTTACTCTCATGATTACATTACATTCTATGACACAGATGACCTTAAAATAGGGATTATCTGGGTGGACTTGACCTTATCATGTGAGCCCTTTAAAAGTAGAGAGTTTTCTCTGTCTGGTCTCAGAGAAGAAAGTCAGAGATGTGAAGCACAAGAAGGATTCAATGTACTATTGCTGCCTTGAAGGTATAGGGGACACTTAGCAAGGAGTACAGGTGGCCCCTAGGAACTGAGAGCCAACTCCAGCTGGCACCCAGCAAGGAAATGGGAACCTCAATCCTATATTCTGAAGGTCATAAATTCTATCAACAAGAAGAATGAACTTGGAAGCAGATTTTTTCCCCAGATCCCCCAGACAAGAACTCAGCCCACTGACACCTTAATTTCAACCTTGTGTAACCCTGAGCAGAGAATCCAGCCTCACCATGCCACATTTCTGATTTATAGAACCATAAGCTAAATGCAGAAAGACATGGTTTTCTGCTTCCATAAAGATTTACAGCCTTGGAAACCCTATGGGGCAGTTCTACTCTGTCCTATAGGGTCACTATGAGTCGGAATCAACTCTGGATTTGGTTCTTTGGGCTGAAAGCTAAATGGAGGAGTCCCTGAGTGGTTCAAACCCAGCCAAAGACTCCTCAGAAGAAAGACCTGGCAATCTCCTTTCAGAAGATCACGGCCTTGAAAACCTCATAGAGTTCAGTTCTACTCAGCACACATGGGTCTCCATGAGTTGGAATTGGCTCAACGGCAATAGGTAAGCTAAATGGGTGTTGTTTTAAGCCATTTAGCTTGTGGTGATTTGTTACACAGCGATGGAAAACTCAATACTGACTCATAGCAACCCTATAGGACAGAGGAGAATTGTCCCATAGGGTTTCCAAGGAGTGGCTGGTGGATTGGAACTGCCAACATTTTGGTTAGCAGCAAAACTCTTAACCACTGTGCCACCAGGGCTCCAATACAGGTATAATTTACGTAAATTCACCACTTTTAAGTGGTCATCTCAATGTGTTTAGGCAAATTTATTCAATCATGCAAGCACCAACACAATCAACACAGAGAACATTTCCATCACTCAAAATTTCCTCGTGCCGCTCTGCAGTCAATTCCCTCCCTCCATCTCCAGTCCCTGAACTACTTATCTGTTTTCTGTTCCTATAGTTTTGCCTTTTCTAGAATGTCATATAAATGGGACAATAGAGTATATATAGCCTTTTGTGTCTAATTTCTTTCACTTCCCATAATGCTTTTAAGGTTCATCCATGTTGTTACATTTATCAGCAATTCACTCTGTTATTGTCAGTAATATTCCATTGTAGTATGTATTGTCATTTATTTATCCATTCACCTGTTAATGTATGTTTGGATTGTTTTCATTTGTTGGAGACTATGAATAAAGTTACTCCAAACATTTGCATATAAGTCTTTGTGTAGACATATATTTTTTGTTTTTTCCTCTTGGGTAAATATGTAAGTGTGGAATTGCTGGGTGGTGTGCTAAGTTTGTGTTTAACTTTATTAGAAACTGCCCAGCTTTTTTTCAAAGTGGCTGTTCCATTCGCATTCCCATCAGAAATGTATGAGAGTTTTAGTTGCTCCCTCCTCATCAGCATTTCAGAGCCCTGTTGATGCTCTGAATTCAGACTTCTAGCCTCCAGAACTGTGAGACAATAAATATCTGTTCTTTAAAGCTACCCACTTTGTGATATTTTGTTATGACAGCCTGAGGAAACTAAGACACTGCAATTACTAGTTTGCTGAGAGTTTTTAATCATGAGTAGACGTTGAATTTTGTCACACTTTTTTTCTTCATCTATTGAAATCATCACTTTTTTTCTTTTTTATTCTATTGATGGAGTAAATTTAATTAGATATCAATATTGAACTATATTGACTGATTTTCTAAAGTGGAAACAGACTTGCATTTTTTGGAAAAAAAAATTTTGGTCATGAAGTACTATTTGTTTTATTCCGCCCTCCATATCTTTGGGTTCCACATCCATGTATTCAACAAACTAAATTAAAAATATTTGGGAAAAAAAGAAAGTTCTGAATCCATGCAAATGAGATGACGTGTAGGCATACCCTGCTGTTGCCTGTCACCATTTCACAGGTCCTGTACTTGTAAATGTACAAGTACAGTCTCTTTCCAGTACTCTATTTTAGCATTGTTCACTTCACATCTTGTTCGTTCACTACTTGTGTTGTGTGCACCCTTTGTTTCTGTGAAAAAATGGCTCTTAAAAAGCAATTAAGTAATCAAAACAATCCCTCGAAGTCTAAGAGGGAGCATAAAGTTCTATCTCTTAAAAAGAAAATAAAAATCTTAGATTTTTTGAAAAGTGGTTTGTCGCTTGCTGAAGTGGGCCATAAGATCAGTAAGAAGGAATCAAGCATTTGAACAGTAAAGCAAAAAGAAGCTGAAATTTGTGGAAGTGTTACTGCTGCCCCTACACAGCAAAAATGGTCTCTCTGGTTCATGATAAAGTGCTTGCAAAGACTGAGAAAGCAGTGTTAAGCATAAGCATTAACAACTATTTACACAGCATTTACATTGTATTAGGTATTATAGGTAATCTAGAAATGATTTAAAGTGTACAGGAGGATGAGCATAGGTTGTATGCAAATACTAT
The DNA here is from genome assembly GCF_000243295.1 of Trichechus manatus latirostris. Classification (NCBI taxonomy): domain Eukaryota; kingdom Metazoa; phylum Chordata; class Mammalia; order Sirenia; family Trichechidae; genus Trichechus; species Trichechus manatus. The sequence continues at coordinate 7,708,200 of NW_004443957.1, read as the reverse complement.
GCCATTTTATATAAGGGACTTGAGCATCCACGGATTTTGGTATTCAAAGGGGGGGGGGGTCCTGGAACCAATCCCCCTCCAATACTGAAGGATGACTGTATTGAAGGATTTGAGTTGCTAAAATTTTGTTATTTGCTAAGTGTTCATGAGGGATATTGATTGCTCTGTAGCTTTCTTTTCTCATAAGATCTTTTTCTTGTTTTGGCATCAGGATAATGTTGATCTCATAAAATGAGTTGGGAAGTGTTACTCCTTTTCTATTTTCTGGAAAAGTTTATGTAAAGTTGCTGTTATTTCTTAAAATTTTAGTAGAATTTCTTAAATTTTCAGTAGAAGTCACTTGTGAAGCTACTTGTACCTGGAATGATCTTTGTGCGAAGGTTTTAAATTATGAGTTTTTTTATTTAATAGACATAAGACTAATCAGGTTGTCTATTTTTTCTTGAATTAGCTCTAGTAATTTGTGTCTTTTAAAGTGTTTATCCATTTCATCTAAGTTGTCAAATTTATTGCAAAATTGTTCATAAAATCGCCTTAGTTTGTTTTAATGACTGGGCATCTGTAGTGATGTCCCCTCTCTCATTGCTGATATTGATACATTGTGTCTTTTCTCTTTTACTACATCTTGCTAGGAGTTTGGAACCCTGGTGGCACAGTGGATAAGTGTTTGGTTGCTAACCAAAAGGTTGGCAGTTTGAATCCACCAGCCACTTCTTGGAAACCCTATGGGACAGTTCTACTCTGTCCTATGGGATTGCTATGAGTCGGAATAGACTCAATGGCAATGGGTTTGTTTTTGGTTTTTGTTTTCGTTTAGTAGAAGTTTATCAATTTTATTGATTTTTTTAAAGCACCAACTTGTGGATTTATTGATTTCTTCTATTATTTTTCTGTTTTCTATTGCATTGATTTCTTCTCTGATCTTCATTGTTTCCTTTCTTCTGCTTGCTTTAGTTGTAACTTGCTCTTACTCTTATAGTTCCTTCAGGCGGAAGCTTAGATCATTGATTTATACCTTTCTTCTTTTCTAATATAGACATTTCATTTTATAAATTTCCCTCTAATCATTGCTTTCTTTCTAATTGTGGTTGCATGCCACAATTCAGGTATGTTATTTTAATTTTCATCCAGTTCAAAATACTTACTAATTTCCCTTTTGATTTCTTCTCTGACCCATGGATCATTTAAAAGTATATTATTTGGTTTCTAAATATTTGGGAATTTTCCAGATATTTTTCTGTAATTGGTTTTTAAATTAACTTCATTGCGGTCAAAGAATGTAGTTTGTGTAACCTGAATTTTTTAAAAATTTATTGACTTTTGTGGCCCAAAAAATAGTCTATTTTGGTAAATATTTTGTGTGCACTTAAAAAGATTGTGTTTTTTGTTGATGCTGGATAGAGTGTTCTATAAATGTGAATTAGCTCAAATTGGTTTAATAGTGTTATTCAAGTCTTTTATATATTCCCTGATTTTTTTTGTCTCTTTTATCCATTAGAGGGGACTGTTAATGTTTCCAGCTATAATTGTGGATTTGTATATTTCTTCTTTTAACTTTATTCATTTTTTCTTTGTGTATTTTGAAACTTTGTTAATAGTTGCATGCACATTTAAGATTGTTTTCTTGAATTTACTCCTTCCAAATTATATAACATTCCACTTTGTTTCTGGTAATATTTTTCATTCTGAATGTGCTTGGTCTGGTGTGAATATAGTTCCTCTAGATTTCTTTTGATTAGTGTTTGCATAGTATATCTTTTTTGTACTTTTACCTTTCACTTATTTGTGTGTTTTTGTATTTAAAATGGATTTATTGCTTTTTTATCCAATCTGACAATCTTTGTCTTTTAATTGAAATGGTTAGAACAATTGAAATTTAGTGTAATTGTTAATATGATCGAGGTTAATCTATCATCTTGCTATTTGTTTTTTATTAGTCGTATCTGCTTTTTTTAAATAATATTTTATTGTGTTTAAGGTGAAAGTTTACACAGCAAATTAGGTTCCCATTTAACAATTTATTACACAAATTATTCAGTGATATTGGTTACATTTTTCACAATTTGTCATCACTCACATTCATTTCATTCTGGTTATACTATTTCCAATACTCTAGTTTCCCTGTCCCCTTACCTTTCATCTTTGCTTTAGAATAATTGTTGATCATCTTGTCTCATATAGATGGTTTTTTAGAGGAGCTCATTACTCACAGATAATATTCTTTATTTTGTGAGCCATTCTATTATTTAGCTAAAAGGTGATCTCAAGGGATAATTTTAGTTTAAGGTTTAAAGAGTATCTCAGAGCAATAGTCTTGGGGAGTGCTCTAGTCTCAACTAGTCTAGTAAGTCTGGCTTTTTTAAGAATCTGAGCTCTGTTCCACATTTTTCTCCCATTCTATCAGGATCCATCTATTGTGGCTCTGATCAAATCGCTTAATAGTGGTAGCCAGGCACTATCTACTTCTTCTAGTCTCAGGGTAGATGAGGCTGTGGCTCATGTAGGCTATTAGTCCTGTAGACTACTTTCTTCTCTGAGTCTTTGGTTTTCTTCTTTCTCTTTTGTTCCAGATGAGTAGAGACCAATAGCTGTGTCTTAGATGGTTGCGTGCAAACTTTCAAGACCCCAGACACTACTCACCACATAGGGATGTAGAACATATACTTTATGAACTATATGATGCCAATTAACTGAGTTGTCCCATGAGAATATAGTCCTAACTAAGCCTTGAAACTAAAAAAACTAAATTTGAACAGTGTTTGGTTCTGTCTAAGAAGTATCAGTAACTGTGTCCCCTATGTAGTTTATTATATGTATGAACATACATGCAAGCACACACATAACTGTATGTACATATGCCTATAGGTACTTCTATCTGTGTACACATATATACTCACATAGTCATACCCATACACATATATGCCTTTATACATATTTATGTAACCATACACATATTTTTTGGTTGTTGCTGAAAAATTATATTTGTTATATTCTTTACCAAAAATGTCCTTTTCTCTTGTACACATCATTTACCTTGGTTATCTATGTGTACTTCACCCACATTCAATGCTACCTTTCCCATCACCAAAAATAACAAACATATACTATCTCAAGAATGTTTCTCCCCTCCTGTAATGGTTAAGATTGTGTGTCAACTTGGCTGGGCCATGATTCTGAGTGTTTTGGCAGTCATATAATGTTGTGATCACTTCCCTGTTGGGATTCGATATGTGATCACCCCCATGATGAGATCTGCTGTGAGTAGCCAATCAGTTGAAAGCGAGTTTCCTTGGGTGTGTGGCCTGCATCCAAATATAAGTGAATGTTCTGGCTTTTCCATGCTCTGGATCCTGCAGCTGGTTCCTGTTCGTCTGACCTCTGCTTATTGGGACTGAGCTAGCACCTTACCTGCAGTCTTGCCTGCCAATCTTGGGATTCATCGATCTTCATAGCCCGTGTGAAGAGCCCTACTCTCCGACCTGCTGATCTTGGGTTCGACAGCCCCTGTGGCTGCGTAAATCAGGAGAAGCCTCTATCCTGATCCACAGACCTTAGACGTTTCAGCCTCTACAACCGCGTGAGCCATTTCCTTGATATAAATCTCTCTATATATTTATACGCTTTACTGATTTTGCTTCTCTAGAGAACCCAGCCTAAGGCCCCTCCCCATCCCTGATAACCACTAATGAGTGTTGGTCTATGTATATATATCTATTCATGTCTTCTTATAAAAACACTATCATACAATATTTGGCCTTTTGTGACCGATTTATTTCACTTGGTATAATGTCCTCTAGATTCATCCACGTTAAAAGATGTTTCAAGGACTCATCATTATTCTTTATAGCTGTGTAGTATTTCATCGTATTATGTACCACAGTTTCTTTATCCATTTATCCATTGTTGGGCACTTAGGTTTTTTTCCATGTTTTGGCTATTGTGAATAATGCTGCAATAAACATAGCTGTGCATATGTCTGTCCCTGTCCCATTTGCTGTTTGATTCTTTTTTTTTTTTTCTTTTCCTATCTTCTTTGGAGTTGAGAATTATTTTTATAATTCCATTTTGTCTCCACTATTGGCTTAGTTATACTACTTCATTATATTTTTCGTGGTTGCCCCAGGGTTTGCAATATACACTTTTTAGCTATCACAGTCTCTTTCTTTTCCTCCTGTGACTCCAGTTGTGTGTGTGTTTGATTATTTGACTTTGTTCCACAGCTCTTAGATCCCTATTGCATGCTTTTAGACTCTGGTAAGCTGGACCACTTGCTCATAGAAGTAGATGAAGATAAGAGATCAGGGTCAGCCTTAGTGGCACCAGTATTTGAACCCTTTGGACAGAACAAAAATTCAGATGATGGGTTGAGAGCAGAGGTTCAGCTGGACCAGCAAAATACAGATCCAAAGGGCAAGTCTCCAGTCAAACTATCAGCTGAGAATTAGAGAGAGGGTAGAATAGGCACTTAGGAGAGTCAAGAGGAGCTGGGTTTTATGTTCAAAATGACATGGGGACACAACAGAGATGGCTTGTGACGTAGCAGATGGCCATGGGCAGAGGTGACATTGAGTATGTCAGCACCTGGTGAGTTCTTTAAACCTTTATGAAGGGCTTTGGACTTTCATAGAATGTGGACTCATCAGTTTGAACCAAAATTCTATAGATTTCAAGGGAAAAGTGGGTCCCAGATGATGACTGTTACACATTTTAAATTGTTGTCCCCTCTATTTGGTCTGGAAATTCTATGAAGATAGGAATCATACGTCTTCCTCACTAGTGGTACCTGACACATGGCAAGTACACAAACATTTTCAAATGAGTGATGAACTGAAATCAGAAGGTGTGGGTTAAATTTCAGTTTTACCACTTAATGACCAAGCATACTTGAATATTCATTGAATATTTTGTATCCTTTACATTCTCATCTCCAAAGTGGGATGATCATAATCTTACTTTGCAGGGTTGCTGTGGTGATTAAATGGGGGACTATACAAGTCAGGTATGAATTTCATGCCACAAACTCAGGGGACAAGAAACGTGGCTTTTTAATTGTCTCTATAAGTGAATTTAGTTTCTATTTCAGTCCCTAGTCTGCTGAATGATTGAAATGTATTTATTATCTGTCAATTAAATGTTCCCTCAGTCATTTCTGACAAATCCTCACCCCTTCCTCCTCTAGTCTCTGGGGTAAATTTAAGTTCTGGAGAGTTTTACATTGTAAGAATGTGTGTCTGTGTGTGACTGTGCAGGGAAAATAAACATCTAGTCTTTGTCACTGTCATCTTCACACCCACTGGCATCTGCTGAGATGTCGGGTTTCCAGTCTGGCTTCTGGTCATGTGGTCCTTGTAGTCTGTCTAAAAGTCCACTTTCGGTTTGCCAGTTTTCTGGGCTCAGCCTGAGCCACAATCAGACACAGAAAACATTCTGGTGCTTCTGCTATATGTGCAGAGTCCAGGGACCCAGGGGGCTGTCTTGGCTCATCTGTCTCAAGGACCT
>NW_004443957.1:7699209-7702601 GCF_000243295.1 Trichechus manatus latirostris | reverse complement strand
AGACACAGAAAACATTCTGGTGCTTCTGCTATATGTGCAGAGTCCAGGGACCCAGGGGGCTGTCTTGGCTCATCTGTCTCAAGGACCTTCAGCCATTTCAGCTCTACTGTCTTTAATCCCATCTGAGTCCTCCATGAAGCTTGCTGTTTTCCAAGCTACACCCAGAAATTACAGCTCTGATTCCCTGTATTTTCAGATCTTCTGACCTACCTGAGGAATCTGTCATCCGTTATCCCTTCCTCACCTAGGGCCAGTTATGAGGACAGGGATCTGTGACCCCTTCTTAGTGACATACTAATATCTCAGCTCCTTAGTTCTTCTAACTCTATTTTTTTTTCTCTCAAGGAGTGTTTTGTTTGTTTTTTCCTGAAGCAGAAAAAATGGACTCTAACTGATGTTATAGTCTTCTAAAGCTATTGTTTATGACATAAATTATGTGCACTGAGTTATTTAGAGGTCAGAATTTTTAGATAGTCAAAACCTAGGTATTTTGAAAAAAAATTTTTTTTCTCTTAAAATATTGCCTTTGCCACGAGTTCAGAAAATTATTTGGGAGTCATAGCCAAGATTTGGCTCTCTTCATTTTGAAACCTACTCTGACAACCATCCTTTTGCAATAGCTGCTGAGTTTAAACAGAAAGGCTTTGTGATAAAGAGGAATGACTGGAAAAAATATTGAGAATATTTTGATTAATGTATATTATCCAGTTACATGTACATAAAAGATGTACAAGTACTGCTTGGTCGTAATTTCCTTCTTTATCATTTTTTCACTAAAAGCTTTAAAATCAATGCTCTTAACTCTTCATCTATATATTGTATCACTACTTAAACTTATCTTTTTGCTTCCTTAGTTTTTTAAAAAAATATTGCTCTCAATTTTAGCAAGTCCATTGCTTCTATTTTATTTTATTTGGCCTCAGACTATATATTAAGCTCCTCTGGAGCAGAGATTGTATTCTTCCTACACACTATATCCATTTCTCAATAGATTGGTTCTGATAGATCATACATGCTATATGGCCCACTTTTCCCACTATTCTCAAGTACAGTCTTTTACTCTAATCCAAATAGACTACTTCCAGTTTACTTATTCATAAATATCTACTGAGAATTAACCATATGACAGCCACCATGTCATATGCTGGAGAGGATGGAAAAGTAAAAGGGTGATAATATCTAATGTTTGTTGAGCACTATGGACCATGCACTTTTCTAAGTTTTTTACATGTGTTATTTCACTTAGTTGTCACAATTCCTTGAGGTATATACCATTATTATCTCAATTTTACAGCTCGGGAATCCAAATCTCAGAGAGATTAAACATCTCTCCAAAGTTTTTCCAGATGGTAAACTGCAGAGGTAGCATTCAAACTCGGGTGGTTCAGCTCCTAAGCTCACACCTCTGGCCACCATGCTGCCTGCAGAACCCAGGACGTTGGTCAATTTTCCACTAAAACCTGAGGAGACATTTATGTAGAAATAAGTCAAATATGATTGACGTTAAGAAACTATAGTCCACTTAAGTGTGTAGTGACTTCTCTGTCATAAAATAATGCTTTTGGTTAGTGAATTGGTTAGGGACATGTTTTTGAATGGTCTGTAGCATTTTGCCATGGAAAAGATACTCTGCCTTGTAGCATATATGTTCCTTCCCCTTGGAAAGTATATCCTGCAGGGGAGACGAGTGAATGAAGCTATCAGAGTTTGAAAATGTTTCCATGTAATATTCCACAACTTTTGCTCTGATCGCTCTTATTTCCATCAAGCAGCAGAAAGATGATAATTCAATATCTTGTGTATAATACTTTACAGTTTACAAATCTTGGAGGTTTGATTTTTGTTTTAATAGGGAAACTGTTGGACTTACAGGACTTACAAGCACATTCTAACTTCTCATTGATTTCCTATCTAAGAGAATATTGAGTGGAGAGAATTGGGACATCATGGAGCCGTGGCTTCTACTGTGGTCAGGCAGAGGAAGCAGGGAGCACAACAAAGGGGAGTTATTGTTGGTGGTTAGGGTGTGAGCAAAGGAGGAAGTGAAGCTTAACAGACTGAGCAGGTCATACTATAGACAGAAAGGAACATCCAAGAATGAAGAAGGCAAAACCAACAAATGGTCAAGGTTAGAATCCAGTTGAGACAGGTTGAGAAGCAGAAAAATTTCAACATCCAGACAGAGGTGACTAAGTAACCAACTAAACAAGAGGTCACCTAAATTGTTTGAATAGGCAGATAGATCAACCCTAGCTTTTCTTTCTGACCAGCCCCTTACCCCCAAGCTAGTTTCAGAAAAGAAAGAGAGAGAGAACAGGAAAATTATATTTATTGGAAGAGTAGAAGGGTGTTTTATGGGTAGGAGTGTAGCTGGGTCCAGAAACATGCTAGGATGTGGGCCCCACGAGGCCATTTCTCTATGTGTTTCTGCTTTATTCTTCTCTCTCTGCTTCTTTTGCTTTTTCCAAGACTCCAATAGCTCCTTAATTGCTGTGCTAGAGGCCCACTCAGATTATTTCTCCTAGTCTACATTCAAGGATGAAAAGATTCTGATTGGCCCATCCTGGTCAGATACCTACTCTCAGAATGAACAATTACGTCTAGAGTTTGGGATCAAGTTGTATTAGCATGGCTGGTGAGAACCTATCATGTGAATTGGGGCCATCCTTTACTTCTGCCATCTCTCAGTGTGTGGACTCAGGCCAGTCTGTGCTGCTGTGAGATCATATATATATATATGTATAAAACTTGAGCGACAGCAGTTTGCGAAAGGCTGTTAACCTAAAGGTCGGCGTTTTGAACCCACCCAGTGGCTCTGTGAAAGGAAGACCTGGTGATCTGCTTCTGTAAAGATTACAGACAAGAAAACCCTATGGAACAGTTCTACTCTGTAACACATAGTGTTGCAGTGAGTCAGAATCAACTTGACAGCAGCTAACAACAACAACATATATGATCATATATATGAAAGGGTGCAGTTATGGATTGAACTGTGTCCCCTCAAAATGTGTGTCAACTTGGCTAGGCCACGATTCCCAGTATTGTGTGGTTGTCCTCCATTTTGTGATCTGATATAATTATCTTACGTGTTGTAAATCCTAACCTCTGTAATGTTAATGAGGCAGGATTAGAAGCAGTTACGTTAATGAGGCATGATACAATCTACAGGATTAGGTTGTATCTTGAGTCAATCTCTTTTGAGAGTATAAAAGAGAGAAGTGAACAGTGGGAGAGGGACCTCGTACCACTAAGAAAGAAGAGAGCCAGGAGTGGTGTGTGTCCTTTGGACTTGGAGTCCCTGCGCTCAGAAACTCCTAGATCCAGGCGAAAATTGATTCCAAGAGCTTCTTCCAGAGCCGACAGAGAGAAAGCCCTCCCCAGGAGCTGGTACC
>NW_004443957.1:7669442-7699109 GCF_000243295.1 Trichechus manatus latirostris | reverse complement strand
CCTGCGCTCAGAAACTCCTAGATCCAGGCGAAAATTGATTCCAAGAGCTTCTTCCAGAGCCGACAGAGAGAAAGCCCTCCCCAGGAGCTGGTACCCTGAATTCGGACTTCTAGCCTCCTCGACTGTGAGAGGATAAATTTCTGTTTGTTAAAGCCATCCACTTATGGTATTTCTGTTACAGCAGCACTAGATAACTAAGGCGGGTGCTGTGAAAATGTAAAGTAGTATTAGAATTTTCATGGCTGAAATTTGTAACTATGGGGAAGTACTTCGAAGTTCAAATTGCTTTTGTGGTAATAATAATAGTTTTCATGCATTATAAATATACCCTGGTATATTTATATAAAGAGTCCTATAAATTGTAATCAATTTGCTTCATCTGGGATTTCATTCTAAAGCCTTTTGCTGACAAAAGATGCAGTAAGAGAAGCATCTTTTGACTTTCCAAGACAGGACCTCCAGCTCTATAGGGAAGGTGGGATTCAGAATTAGCCAGGTGTGGGCAGTTATTATTTAGTGTTCAATAAGTTAAAACAGAAGCTTGTTAAGCACCAATCAAAGACATTTGAAGGGGAAAGTGATGGGATTTTAAGATGAATTTTAAGATGAATCTATAAAATTTGTCTTTTGGAAAAAAAGCAAATTGTACACCCTGCAGAGGATGCTCTGTGTTGTTAATGATAATTGTTCCTCAGTAACTATACCACAAAGAAACTTCAATTTAGCGTTGTGCATAGAAGTGAATGTGGCTGCTTTCTTAGGATTAAATACCATCTACTTTAGATCACATAGTTCCTGGACTAAGGTTTATATTAAATTCCTTGAATTCTCCTATATTGCAAACAAACAAGAAAAACTAAAGCAAAGGAGAAAAACAAACTTTCTTTTAAAAATTGTTTTAGAGATTCTTATGCTTGAGATTATAGCGTCTATTTTTAGCTGATGAATCCTTAAATTCTATTCTACTTGGGACTTGAAATTCAAAGCAGACAAAGCAGTTTTTTTGGTTTGTTTTGTTTTTTTACTGCTGACTTGTTGTCTTAGCTGGAGAAAAGCATTTAACTTATTTGTGCCTTTTTTTGGAGGAGAAATAACATTAGCCCGAGGGATAACATTAGCCTGTCTCTTGAGTGTTTCTGGGACGCATAGCATAAAAATCATCTTGGAGTACCTTATCGAAAGTAACTCATTAGTAGATCTTGTTTCTTCTGCCTTGATTGCAGTGTACTGTGGAGTTTTGATTACTAATGTATTGTTCAGATGGGTCCAAATGCTTCTCTTTTAAAACAAAACGATCCAAACCCGTTGCTGTCAAGTCGATTCCAACTCATAGTGACCCTATAGGACAGAGTAGAACTGCCCCATAGGGTTTCCAAGGAGTGGCTGGTAGATTTGAACTGCTGACCTTTTGGTTAGTAGCCTGAGCTCCTAACCACTGCACCACCAGGAGTCCTTAAAAGAAAAAGAGTGATGGAAATTGGAGTAACTGGGATGGCACTAAAGGGGTTTATCTTCAGGATCACAAATTAAATATGAGATCCATAGGGAGTTTGGAAGAGAGAAGGAGACTACCAAAAGAGAGAGAACCAAGTAGCAAGAATAAGGTTAAGCACTTAGAACAAGGAAGCTGAAGAATGTTAAGAGATGATGGACACACACACACACACCGAAGAGTAAAACCAAAAATAAGCTATTTGAAGTTTGCAATTAGAAGGAGAAAATTTCCATAGGGATCTGCTGATATCTTCTACAGGAAAAAAAAATTATTTCCACTAGAGTTATACTTTTCTGGACAGGTTATGGGGATGGATATTCTTGAACCTTCAGCCAGTTGGTAGACAAAAATGGATAACTTACTATCAGCTGGGCAATGGTGGTGGAAATACAACAGGGGAACAAACAGACACAACCCCAGTCTTTGAGGAGCTTCTTGTATAGAGCAGAGAGAGACATTGAACAAAAAAATGATTGCTGTTGATAAGGGCTACAGAGGAATAATACAGAGTACATCCAGGAGCATATTAGAGGTGCACACAATCTAAAGACTACGGGTAGCCTGGGAGGCAGAGAGAGTCACGTGTTCTAAAGCCCTGGGTAATGACATAGAGCATAGTGAGTCTCCCCTCTCCTGCAGGGGTAGCCTGGGAGGCAGAGAGACTCAGATGTTCAAAAGCCCTGGGTAATGACATAGAGCATGGTAAGTCTCCCCTCTCCTGCTCACCAGGAACTCAAAGCTGGGATTGAAGGCCCCATCAGCAACTGTGGCTTAAAGGAAAATGCTCTGAACTTGAAGTCAGATCAGTTCTAGATCCACCATTACTAGTTGTGAGACCTTGAGTTTCCTCTTCTCAGTTTCGTTTTCTGTAAAATAAAAATAATAAAATATTTCCATGATTCTAGGTGATTGTAAGATGCACCATCAATTTAATAATTGATTTTTAAGGTAAAGGTAGGGAGAAGAGAAGTATGTGTTAATTTTAGGATACTTTCTGATTTCAGAAACATTAAAATATGTGCATCTGAAAATTGAGGAAATGTGGTGATGCCTACTTCCCAGGGCTGTGGTGAGGGTTAAATGTGATTATATAAGAGAATATAACTTCACACTGTCAAGTGTTCAATGCAAATATTATTACTTGCTCACCTTCCACATGGCACAGCCTTGAAGGACATACTTGTGACTTGAAAAGAAAAATACGTCCTTCAACTTGGGGCTCAAATTTCTTCATGTGAGTCATTTCTTTAGGTGGGTATGTCATTCTTAACAACAGCTATTATACAAAGACTTTCAGAATCGGAAAGAAATTGAAAATTCAATTAGTTCTATCCCTAAATTTTGTAATAGAAAAAGCCTGAGGATTAGAGAAATAAAATGACTCCTCTATATACATGACACAGATGGGACAGAAAGACGATGTCTTATAGATGATATTGACAATTGTTAGTAATTATGGTTCTCTACAGTGACGCGTTCAGAGTTAGCTGTGTAACTTCTGTTCATATAAAGCAGCTGTAGGAGGCCAATCCACCTGTAGGGTTTACAGCTAACTTTACTCAAAGAATTTGGTCTTCGTCCTTGATTCCTGAGAGAGAATCTCCAATACCTTAAGATCTCTCCAGTGATTGCAGTGTCTCTGATGAGGGCTCCAGACCACACCTACCTAACAAATTATGCTAATGAGATGACTCCTGAGTGGGGGCTAGCCGGGACAGAAAGGCCCATCACATGATATCAGCCTGACCTCAGGGAAGGGGTGCTGGAGGTTGAGTTCAATCAATCACGCCTATGTAATGAGGCCCCGATAAAGCTATGGACACGGAGCTCCCTGGGCTTCCTGGTTAGTGCAAGATACAGGGTCATAGGGGAGAGTAGTGCATCTTTTGGGACATGGAAGCTCCATATTGGGGACCTTCCTAGACCTTGCCCTTTGTGTCTCTTCATTTGTATCCTTTTTGCCACAATAAAACAGTAATCATAAGTATAGTGCTTTTCTGACTTCGGTGAGTCACTGTAGTGAATTATTGAACCCGAGGAAGTGATTAGAGGCAGTACTGTACATCAGAAGTGAAGGAGCCCTGGTGGCACAGTGGTTACGCGCTCAGCTGTTAACCAAAAGGTCAGCCGTTCGAATCCACCAGCCCTTCTCAGGAGAAAGGTGTGGCAGTCTGCTTCCATAAAGATTTACAGCCTTGGAAACCCTGAAGGGCAGTTCTATTTTGTCCCTATAGGGTCACTATGAGTCAGAATTGACTCGACAGCAATGGGTTTTGTTGTTGTTGTTGTTTTGTCTTGTTTTATGTCAGAAGTGAAGGAGGCCCTGGGAATCCCAGAGCTTGTGGTTGGTATCCTGAAAGGATAGTGGGCAATCTCCAAATTGGTAACTAGCAGGTCAGAAGTGAGACTGTCATGGGGACCCCCAAGCTTGTAGCTGGTGTCTGAAGTCTTGGGCAGACTTGGCAGCCTGGAAGACTGTGTTCTTTAACTTATGAGGTCTGACTTAGCTCCAGGGATTGGAGGAAGAAGTGTTACTTGTGCGGTTGGTGTCAGAACAGAATTGGATTGATGCATTCATTCAGTTCGTGTGAGAAGTGGGATTTGATTGACCGACTCAGTGTAAGATGCCAATCCCCCAGAAAAGCTAAGCTGATTTAGGTCACGGAATTAGGGTGATGAGAATGGATGGCTTGTGAGAAATACATAGGTGTAGAAGTCTGATGTATTAGATGAGCTTCCTCCCCAAGGAAAATTAAATTCAGCTAAGCCTGAGTGACAGAATTGTTCAAATTATAAGCTCTTCTGTACAGGGAAAAGATTTACATGCCCCTCCACAAACCTCCCCCTCCCCAAGCATTTTACCTTAGCCTGAAACAACAGAGCAGAGTGGGTCTTAGGCATATATCTGCTGGTCGGGGGCAGGACTGTTCACAGTAGAACCATAAGAGGTTATGATGTTCCTTGTACTCACCAGGAGCCTAGGCTGGGATGGGCTGAGTGATTATACTGCTAGAATCACAAGAAATGCATCTTTAAGTGCATTCAAGTACAGAACCACCTGTACCCATGCCACCGCATTTCTGCCATGAAACCGTAAATTTCATAGCAACTTTCTTGAAAGCTTATGAATGTATTGTAAGCTCATTGTGGCTTATCTATAGACAGCAGATTAGGATGGGTTTGTCACCATCTCCCATCTGGGGATACTGATGCCTGGTTAAATAATTGCTCTATGTCCCTGTAAGTGAGGGGACATACAGTCAGGTCTTCTAACTCTGTATGATGCTCTATCTGGCACTAGATTGGCCTGCTCTTCAACTCGGAGGCAAAGGGTGTTAGACAAACTGGAAGCAAGCTGCTCAGCAATGGGCAAAGCTGAGCTTAAGATTCATAAGAAGCAGAAAATATAATCAGTATTTACAATGACCTCATTTAGTTCTCACGCTTGAGATAAGTATTATCTTAATACTCATTTAACAGACGCAGGATCCAAAACTAGGAAAACATAACCAACTTTCTCAAGGTGTGGCGTGTTATGGTTAGCTGCCCTGGAGTCGGCCCCCCAACTCATGGGGACCCCATGCACAACAAGATCAGACTGTTGTGATTCTAGGGTTTTCACTGGTTGATTTTCAGAAGTAGATTCCCAGGCCTTTCTTCCTAGTCCATCTTAGTTTGGAAGCTCCGCTGAAACCTGTTCAGCATCACAGCAACAGGCAAGTCTCCACTGGCTGACTGGTGGTAGCAGTGCATGAGGTGCATTGGCCCAAATACAAGCGGGTCTCCAGCTTGGAAGGCAAGAGTTCTACCACTGAATCACCAATCCTCCCCCTCACCCGCCACCAAGGTGTGGTCAATAAAGGAACCAAAGAAGCCAAGACAAGTCCTGACTCCCAGGGTTCTGTATTGCTTACTGTCAGGGGTGCATCGTCACACCCCTCTCCCAGGTGGTCAACTTGCAGGCTGCCCCGCCCAGAACCAGAGCCTCGGGAACTGCTGCAGCTTCCTGCAGCTGCTGATCAGCCCCGCCAGCAGCGCTCCCTCGCCCAGTGACTGGCAGACGCCAAGGATCATGCCTTGGGCTTCAGTGCCTATCTTTAGTCTTCGTTTGGAGTACCGGAGCGCTCGGGGAAAAGTGGGAAGTGTCACTTCTATATTCATGTCGTTTTTAAACAAATGATTTCCTAATTTGTGTCTGTTTCACGCCAGTGAGAAACTTCCGTAGGCATAGCCGGCTGCGCTGTGAGCGCTTTCCTTCTGCTCTCCCCACCCAGCCATTCCTCTGCCTCCTCCTACACATCCTTCCCTTGGCATCAGTGGAGCAGACGAGACAGCCGGGGCCGCGGGGTGGGAGGCTGTTCCCGCCGTTCGTGGCTGGCGTTTGAGAATGTGAAGATTTTTCCATTCATAAAACGTACATCCTTGCTTGCTGGTTTCCCGCCCTCCCCACACCGCCACATCCTCAACCAGTTTAAGGCCAGGTCCCAAGTGCTCTCTCTGTTCCGAGGGGGGAAGGGCCTAAAGCAGCAGGTTCTCGCGTTGCACACGGGCGCCCCATTTTTGTAAACCCCACCTCGCGTCCTTGCTTAGTCTGTATAGATGACTGACATCGACCGCGGATGAGCGCCTTTGGTTGAAATGAAGAGACAAAATGGCTTATGGTTCAAGCCATAAATAAAACCTCGCCCTTTGACTCCAGGCTGTCCGACATTTTCTGACTTGTATTTTTTTTACTGAAGCATAGATTTAGGAAGCGACTGCCTATTCATGCTGCCTATTCATTTCTAAACGACTGCCTTTTTAGGTCCCTGTGTTTATTCTGGTTGGGGGTGGGGCGGGAGTGGACAAGGCAGATGATGGGAGGAGCGGGGAGGAGCAGGGAGTTGCACTAATTCAAGATGCAATATCCATCCAATCCAAATAATGGATTGTTATTAACAATGATCCTTTCTGCGAAACCCTTAAAATCGCCTCTTGACTCCCTCAGCAGTAAGAGGCGAACCCTTATTTGCTGAGCTGACGCTTCGTCCCTCCTCCTCTCCATTACTCTCTGCCTGGAAATTACAACTCCGCTGCGCGCCGAGCTGGGAGGAGGAGGCGGCGGCGGCGGGAGGGAGTCGGGGAGGGGATTCCCGAGCCAGCCTGGCGCTCGCCCTCCTCCTGCTCGCTGCATCGTCGCGCTGCCAAGGTCAGAGGCGCCGCAGGAGCAGCGGCTGCAAACCAGGGACGCAGGTCAATCTCGGTCACGGGGAGAAAGCTCCGCGTGCAGTCGGCCCCGCGTCAGCAGAAGCCGGGGAGGGGGGCGAGCCGCACTGTCCCGGGCCGCGCAGAGGTGCCAGCGGCCGCAGCGTCTCGGCTGGTAGCGGCCCCCTTGCCAGCACAGCCTGGAACGTAGGCTTCCACCTTTCTTGCCCGGGCGCTGTCCACCGCCTACTGGTGCTGAACCAAGTCCCACGACCGAGAAGCTTGCGCACCGGCCTGCTCACCTACCAATCGGCCCCGTTTTGAGGGGAGGAGCAGATTAAAAGGGAGCATCTGGGCAGCCGGCTGCCCACTGGAGCCGAAGGGTTGAAACAAGAGAGCTAGCAATCGGCAGCCCGGCGGCTGGTCCTCATGTGGAGAGGAGGAGCGCTCTGCAGCCGCTGGTGGCGCTCGTGCTGATTCATCACAGAGAGCGCTTTGGCAGGCCACGGTCAGGGCAGCAAGGTGGGACTGGCTCCAGACTCTGACCGCGGGTTGAAGCCTCTGGGTGCAGGATCCTCGCGGGAAGGTGAGGATCCCCCTCCCCTCTCTTTACCCTAGTCATCTTAGGGCGGTGGCCACAAGACACAGAGAGAGGGGCGTGCCCTCTGGTTGTAAAGCAGGCATGCCTGTGTGATGCCCGCTGCCTCCTGGCTCACCGGTGCTAGCCACACTTATCCTCCGTCGCCGCCTCTCGAGCTTCGACCATTCCCACCCTCCCCTGAGCAACTAGGGCCGCCCGCGCTGCCATGGAGGAGGAGCTGAAGTGTCCAGTGTGCGGATCCCTGTTTCAGGAGCCCATCATTCTGCCCTGTTCTCACAACGTCTGCCTGCCTTGTGCTCGCACCATCGCCGTGCAGACCCCGGACAGCGAGCAGCACCTCTCCCAGCCGCTCCTGCACACCCGGGGCTCGGGATTGCCGGCGGGCGCCGCCGCTGCGCCCCCTTCGGACTACGACTCGGCTACTGGCCCTGCCTGCAGCGGCGGCGGCGGGAGCGCAGCTGGTGGCCTTAGCGGCAGTGGCGGCGGTGCAGGAGGCGGCGGAGACCACGCGGACAAGCTGAGCTTGTACAGCGAGACAGACAGCGGCTATGGCTCTTACACTCCGAGCCTCAAGTCTCCCAACGGAGTTCGCGTGCTACCCATGGTGCCCGCGCCCCCCGGCTCCTCGGCCGCCGCGGCTCGGGGCGCCGCCTGCTCCTCGCTGTCCTCCTCCTCCTCTAGCTCCATCACGTGTCCGCAATGCCACCGCAGCGCCTCCCTGGACCACCGCGGCCTGCGCGGCTTCCAGAGGAACCGGCTGCTGGAGGCCATAGTCCAGCGCTACCAGCAGGGCCGCGGGGCCGTGCCAGGGGCGTCCGCAGCCGCGACTGTAGCCATCTGCCAGCTGTGCGACCGCACCCCGCCAGAGCCGGCCGCCACGCTCTGCGAGCAGTGCGACGTGCTCTACTGCGCTGCCTGCCAGCTCAAGTGCCATCCGTCCCGGGGACCCTTCGTTAAGCACCGCCTGGTGCAGCCGCCGCCGCCTCCAGCGCCCGCGGAGGCTGCCGTTGTCCCCCCCAGCGCGGCCCAGGGCGCCCCCAGCGGAGGCGGTGGCTGTAAGAGCCCAGGAGGCCCCGGGGCGGCAGGGACCAGCGCCGCTCGCAAGTTCCCCACCTGCCCAGAGCACGAAATGGAGAACTACAGCATGTACTGCGTGAGCTGCCGAACCCCTGTGTGCTACCAGTGCCTGGAGGAGGGCCGGCACAGCAAGCACGAGGTGAAGCCCCTGGCGGCTATGTGGAAGCAGCACAAGGTGAGCAGCTGCTGGGCAGAGCGCGGGCAGCAGGGGGCGCCGCAAAAGAAGAGAGTGCGAGGGAGAGGGATCCTTGGTCTTTTCCTTCGAGAGCTGGCAGAGAACCGGCCAGAGATAGAAGCAGGGCTTAATTCATTCATTCATTCCTTCTGTCAGTCAGTCATTTGGCAAACACTTAGAGAACGCCAGGTACTGTGAGCTGGGTGTTGGGGATGGTAAGGGATGGGAAAATGACTTACTAGGTCTCCTCCCACCTGAGGTTTTATGATTCGTCACAAAGCGCAAAACCCAGAGGTAGATAGCCCCGCCTGAGTTAAAGCATCCAGACCCTCTTCCTCCTTCTGAAAAGACTATTTTTTGAACTGCATGTATTACTACTGCTGCAGGAAAATGTCTGATGCCTTCCTGCAATTGGTTAATCTGCTCTCAAGGAAGGAAGGACTCTCCCAGCCCTCTCTTGAAGGAATGCACTATTTCCTGCAGAGTAGAACCCCTATCGGCTTCCAGAGGAGAAAATTTCCTATTCTCTCAACTTGTCTCTGGCACCTTCTACCCCTAGAAGCCTTCTAAGTAGAGAGGAAAGATGTGACTCCTCATGGACCTTGTGGTGCCTCAAGTCTGTTGAGAATTTGGGTGTGTGCCCTTTTAAGAAAGGAGTGTCGTTTTCCCCAGAGACTTTCTCTTACTCGGTGATTCTGCCACTCCGGGGCAGCAGCAGTGTGAGCAGTGTGGGGGAGTGTGCAAAGTAAGCTCTTGGTAAGACAAACCCTCACCCCTGCAGGCTGCACACAGGCCTTCTTCCCCAGGGATTTCCTTGAAGGGGGTGTGCTACTCCCCAGGCGGAAATGGAACACTCCCTAAAGACAGCTTTCATGAACTTGTAACTGATAGTGTATCTGATACCGAGAGACAGAGAGAGGTCCGAAATTATCCAGGCCCTTCATCAGGCCCCTTGGCAAAAGTGGGATCAGTTCTTCTGACTAATTTCCCACCAGAAAGCCTAAGCTGAGCAACTGAACTCACTGCCACCAGAGATCAATGAGCCAGACCTGGAAGAATTAGAGACCCTTGTTCAAGGACCTGTAACTGCATTTGCAAATTCAGACACCTATCATTCTGTGGCTTCTTTCCAGTAAACTATCACCTTCCCCCCCCTAAAAGAGGCAAGAGGTCTCCATACTGCCCAATCAGAAATATGTATTCTGATTGAGGAGGAAAACACAGAAATTAAAGCAATTTGTCAAGGCTTGTATCACCTATCCAATGGGCGAAAAGAAGAGCACAGATGAAAGGAAATGAAGAGATCAGCTGTTCCTGTATAGACTTGCTGTAGACATGTACATGGCATATATATAGCATATATGTGCTGTACACTATACACGTTGTTGTTGTTAGGTGTCGTCAAGTCAATTCCAACTCTTACTGACCCTATGTACCACAGAACGAAACACTGCCTAGTCCTGCACCTTCCTTACAATCCTTGTTATGCTGGAGCCCATTGTTGTAGCCACTGTGCCAATCCATCTTATTGAGGGTCTTCCTCTTTTTCACTGACTCTCTACTTTGCCAAAATATACCATATATATTTGTTGATAGAGTCGCTATTAGTTGGAACTGACTCACCAGCACCTGACAACAACATACATACATACGTAAGTAAATTATATAAAGTTCCTATATGTAATTTTGAAGGAGCCCTGGTGGTGCAATGGTTAAGCAGTCGGCTGCTAACCTAAAGGTCAGTAGTTCAAACCCACCAGCTGCTGCTTGGGACAGACCGGTGATCTGCTCCCAGAAATATTATAGCCTAGGAAACCCTATGGGGCGGTTCTATTCTGTCCTACAGGGTCACTATGAGTCCAAATCGACTCAACAGCACATAACAACAATATATATAATTTCATCAGCTACAATAAGCATATGTATGTACTGTAATTTAACATTTTTAAGTCTTTATGGAAGCAGACTGCCACTTCTTTCTCCTGCAGAGTGGCTCCTGGGTTCGAACCACCGACCACTTGGTTAGCAGCCAAGCACTTTAACCATTGTGCCACCAGGCTCCATGCTTGGTAAAGTAGAGGGTCAACAAAAAAGAGGAAGACCCTCAATGAGATGGATTAACACAGTGGCTTCAACAATGGGTTCAAACATAGCAAGGATTGTGAGGATGGCACAGGACCCAACAGTGTTTTGTTCTAAGTGGGGTCGCTATGAGCCAGAACTGACTCAAAGGCACCTAACAACAACAACATTTTTTAAACTTAAAAAATGGAAAAGAAAACAAATGGGGGATACTGTAGAAATCTACCCTGGAAAGGGAAATTTTCATAAAAGTTCAGAAGAAGGGCCATCCAGAGTCAAATCTTAGTTCTAGAGCAGTAATTCTCAGCCAGAGATGATCTCCTTCCACATCCCTCACAGGGACATTTGGCAATGTCTAGGGACAATTTTGGTCGTCATAACTAGGGGATGCTACTGGCATCTAGTGAGTAGGGGCCAGGGATGCTACATCCTACAGTTCATAGAAACATCTTCCTAAAAAAAGCAATTATCTAACCCCAAATGTCAATAGGTGCCTCTTTTGAGAAACGCTGCTCTACAGTTACAGAGACCTGGATCCAAATCTCAGGGTTTGCAATTTACTAAGCTGTGTGAGTTTAGGCACAGATTTTAAATGCACTGATGAATAATAAGTAACTCAGATAACTGTTGTAAAGATTAAGTACAATACTACTGTATGTTTAGTCTCTAGCACAGTATCTGACCCATAGTAACTAATAAATGTTATTTATTATTTTTATAGTCTTAATATTTAAAACCGCTAGACTTGCAAATACCTACAGAGCCTCAGTAAAGAGCACTTATTTTACCTCACTGAGCTTTCCTCATTGGTTATCTGGAGAAAACGTGCGCTAGTCATTTGTGATGTTGCTAATGCAGAGTCCTAAAATAGTTTTGTTATTTATCACTTATATTTTGTTGCATATTGTTTCACAGTAATTGTAACTGCTTTACTTATTTCATCTTTTGAGTGAAGAGACATTGTTTTACAAATGAAGAAATCATTTGCAAAGAGACTGTGATCAATTACCAAGATATGAAGTGTAGATTCTAAATCTAAAATTCAGATTTCATGAGCTGTTAAATTTTCACAGCCTAGAGGGCTAGAACTAGTGCTGAGTGTTGCCACCCAAATCTTTAGAATTAGTGAAGAGGAGAAACTAACATGAGTTGAGACAAGAGTTTACAATCTTAAGAGAGACTGAGCCTCTTACATGAAAAAGTGAGTTGGATAAATGGGGTATGGTTTCCAGAACCAAGGTTGTGCAGGGAAAATCACGGATCATCCTTGGTTTGGCACCAACAACAGTTTAAAAAAATTCTGTCCTCAACCAACATTGCAGTTATGAGGAAATATAGAAAGTACATGTGATCTCTGTATCTGTTCAATAGAGAGGGGCAGTGTAACCCATAATCACCTGTGGGAAACACGGCTATGCAGAATCTTGGGTGTCAATTTTAAATCTCTATACTTCATGGAAGAAGCTATGAGACACTTTTGTGAAAGCCTGTTTTCAAGAATGAACAGAAAGCTCTGCTGGTCTCCTTCAGCAGGTGCTGTTTTCCTACAGAAAGGGAAATTATTGAGTGCTTATTATGAGCGTCTCAACTCGGGGCTGGGATGCAAAAGAAAAGGTAAAGGAGGACACCCTGGTAGAGCGCATGGTCTTGCTTTGAGGGCAGAAGAGTAGACCACCCTTGTGAGTTGTGAGGGTGGCTACTTTTGAAAGATAAGCTAGAATGCTCAGTTTCCGAGCATTTCCCACTGTGGCAGTTTGAGTTCTTTAGTAAAACTTCAAGTCTCTGGCTTTTTTTGTTGTTGTTGTTATCTAAAAATCCCAGGCCAAGCCTCGTGTGGTAGCAGAACTAAAATTGGGGCATGAGCATTCTCCCAACATTGCTCTGACTGGGAAGCCTTCATCACGCCTTCATTCCTTTCTGGTGTGACTGGGACTCACCATCTGATTAGGAATTCTTTGGTAAAGAGGCCTCTATGTAACACTTAAGTTTATTGTAAAATAGGACTGATTGTCACCTTTTAAAAACTGTGTGAAAAACTTTAGAGCTTGGCTAAACACATTTGTATGTGATTCTTCTAGAAGAGGATTAACCATTTCAAAGGACCTCTGACCGAAGAAACTGTATATTGTGAAATACAAGACAGGAAAGGACATAGGGCAGCTTTCCACAACAGCGTTGGGCTTTTTGCCTGTTGGTTACGGAGTTCTAGTTTTCTGAAGTCAGGGAAGGTCGCTGTGTCCTGTATCTCTTCTCCAGTTTGACAGGTCACTGGATGTCAACAGTCTCCTGTCAGTCCTGCTCTAGAGAAGATTCTGACCTGTTTGGAACAATTAATTGATCCTGAATTAAAACAGGTAGAAGTTGATTCCTGAACTGAGGTTTGGAAATGCTTAATGAGCCCTTCTTCAGAAACCCTTTGAGAGCCACTGAGAATAGAAATATGTTTAAAAAAAATATCATGGATACCCCAGAACCTCAAAGAGCAAAGGAGGTAATGTGGCCTGGAACATTCGGGAAGACAGGACTTCAGATTACTCTCATGTCCTGAGGCTCTGCTAAAGAGCACTGGATTTCTCAGCACCTTCCTTTATTACAATGAAACCTGTGAGAGCCAGAACTCATTGGGACTGCCTTGTTTTTTCTGAACTCACAAGTTTTCCACCTTTGACAGGTTTCAGGGTACCACTTTTTTATAGCTCTTTATTAGTAGAAAATACTTGAGTTTTCCTTCTCTGACAGGTTTCCACCTTGCTTTACACAGGTTCTGGCTTTTGCAGGTTTTACTGCATTTTGTAAAAGAGATAGGAAAAGTTGTTTAGCCTCTAAAGCCTCAGGGGAAAAACCTCCTCCACTGACAGACATTATATAGAAGGGACAAGGACAAAACACGTACTATGATGACAGCATGTCTATTTTAATACTTGTATTTCTTTTCTTTATTACACTGGTAGGAAATAACATATTGTTGAAAAATCATAAACTACAAATGTAGAAATTAAATATCATCCCAAAACCCCATTTATAGAGAAAAGCACTTCTAACATTTTGGAGTTTTTCTCCTAAAATCACACTGCATATTTATTTTATAACTTTTTTTCCTTTAACAGTATAAAATAAATATTTTCCTGTCAATCAAAGTACATCATTTTTGATGGCTGCGTGACATTTCATCATAAGGATTTTTACTTTATTTAATCAACACCCTAATGCTGGATCTTAGGCTGTTTTCAATCGTTTGCTGTTATAAACATTTTTCTAGTTAAATCAATGCCCACCACCTTAATCGTTTCCTTAAGATAAGTCTCTAGACACAGAATTGCTGTATCAAAGTGTGCCCGTCTTTAAGACTGATTAATATTGCCAAATTTCTTTCCATAAAGTTTATCCCTGTTTATTCTCCCAACAGTAAAATTACATAAATAATAAACATTAATGTGGGCAGAGAACTATAGGGAGAAACAATAAGGTGTATTGTTTTATTTCTATTAATTTTTTTTTTCTATTTTATATTATTTTTAGAGCCATTTTTAAAAAGAAGATCACAAGTTTTTATATTTTTAACTACTGGCTAGGAATTTGCCTTCTCTAACAACAACTACTACTCTTCCAAGCGTGATGTCTTCTCTAGCAATTCCCGGGTAAAGTAGGCAGGATTTGTGCCGTCGTGTGTTGGTGTTCTTGCTCCTTTCCAGTTTCCTGAGCAATCTGTGTTTCCTCTAGCATATGAAGGGAAAACATCAGTCCATGGCTTTCTGCACTTTTCAATCAAAATACTCAATTGAATGAACATGCCTTGGGCACCTGCTGTAATCCAAAGCCTGTACTAAGTGTTGTGAATACAAATAAAAACAGACCACAGCAGAACTCATGGCCTAGTAGAGGAAAGGGATAATTTTACAACCAACCTAATATAAATAAGTGGAATAAATGCTGCATTTGTAATCTAAATAAAGTGATGGGGGAACAGTGGCGAGAAGGCGGCTAAATTTTTCTTCTTAGTTTAATGAACCAAAAAATAAATAACGTAAGTCACTTGTTCCATTTAAAGCTTTTTGCCTTGGACACAAATAATACGCCTGTTTTCTTTTCGTTTGCACTTGTTTGGCATATTTTTGCCATCCTTTTACTTTCTGAATGACTTTGATTTATATGTAAACAACATGTAGTTTTAGATTAGTAAATAATAGGAATTTAGCTTTAGACCTAATACCAGATAAATTCATCCCATGGGCAATAGACATAAGCCTAACTCTTGTGAAGAACTGTTATACTCTTCCTGTTGTTGTCTTTGTTTTCCTTTACTCAATGATTTATCTTCTTATTTTGTTGTTTTTTTTCCTCCCAACTTGTAAATCTTAAAGGTATGCAAAGTCTGTTTTTAGTATATTAGTCTTCTCAGTTTATCAGATTCACAAAATATTATGAAAGATGGAGCCATTAGCACAACATTGTCTCACCCTTGCCCTCACCCCAACTCTAACTCCACGCTCTGTTGACCCTGTCAGAAATTTTTGTTAGGGTCTATTATCATTGTGTTCAGATTATTTCAGTTTGAGTCATTAGTTATTCAATTGTGACACCCAGTATTTTCATACTTCAGCTTCTCCATTTGTGGAATTTTCATGAATTCATCTTTCAGTTGACTAGATCTTCACTTGGCTGCAAGTAGATTTTTCAATGAGGTTTGTGAATGCTGTAATTACAGAGCTTTCATACATTTCCAAATGTCATTACATTGTCTTTTAATGACATTCTAATCCAATCACATTATCCCTCCTCAACAGTTTAGACATTGATCTATTACCCTCTGAATTACATTCAGAATATTCATTATGTTGCTGAAAAGTCTGAGACTGAGCTGATTTTATTTTTCCATTAGAGATGGCCTGTTGTTTGTTCGTTTTTCCTGCTTACATATGTGTAGGATTCTTTCTTTATCTTTCCGGTTTAGTAAGATATATCTCCATACTAATGACTCTGCGGAATTCCTTCCAATTCATGTTGTCTCTATATTTGTGTAATTATATGCCCTTTTGTTTTAGAAAAAAAAGTTTTGCATTGTATTTCTGAATGTTTCTTCTTCTCCATTTATTCTATTCTCTTCTTCTAAAACACCAACTTTGACTATGGTGGATCTCTTTGACTCTCATAGCTTCCATCTGGTCTCTAATCACTATTATCTCTTTATTCTTTTCCACATTGTTGTGTAATTTCCTCAGACTTATCCTTCATCTAACTGTCTGAGATTTCAGGAGGATTGATGTTACCTCTTGCAGCTCCTAATGTGGTTTTCATTTATGAAATGATTTTATTTTATTTTTTCTATTTATTTCCTTATGGATGTCAGGTCACTTTCACATCCTTCTATTACCTTCCCTTTGATTGTTTGGAATTACATCTTGTCATGTCCCTTTCCATATTTTATATGCACAGATCCCACTCGGGGTCTTTTCTGCTCATTACTCAGCTTTGAAAGGGGAGCAGTTTGCTCTGGACCTGCTGTTTGCTCATCAAGTGTATACATAAACACATGCAAGTTGCCTCAAAATTGCAAGCAGCAATAAGACTACTGGGATGAGGACTCTACTATTCAATCCAATTGAGTGGTACACACAAGAAACTTGCACAGTTTGGTAATTAAAGACCATTATTATTATTATTCATACAAGGTAAACAGTAAACAACAAGAACAGATTACTTATAGAAAGCAAACAGTGAACAACGGGACCGGATTTGAGGGACCCTGTTCCCTCCACCCCTACAAGTATCCCACTTAGCATCATAGGAGAGGAACTCACTTACGTCTAAAAGGGGACCTGCTCACCCTTCCCAGATTACCTAAGTCCAGTTCGGTATCACTGGGTGGGCACACCGTGGACCAGGTGTCAGCAGGTGTCTCTCTCTCAGCACGTGTGTCATCAGGTCAGGTGCCGCGTGATTGTTTTCATCTCTCTGTTTGTCCCCAAAGCTTTTCTTAGCTAGATCTAGACCCCTGTGCTTGCTGGTCCAGCTCTCAACCAGCAGCTTTGGGACAACCCTGGGCAACTGCCAGGGTTAAGCCAGCGTTACCGTGGCTCTTGAGGCAAAACTTTTACGGGCAATCCCTGTATGGTTTATTATGCCCAAGCTTCTGCTCTGTTGGCAACCTCCCGCACAGAGGAGCCCAGCTCCGTTGGGGTCCACCTGCCTGAAGGTGACCAGCTCCACTTTGCGGGCTGACTCTGTCCACCACCACTGTCTGCTGGTCTTGTGGTTCCTGCCACTAGCACCACTGTTGCTGTTCTCTGCCTCTGGGCTCTGTTGTGCTTGCCATCATTTCTCTCAGTCCTTAGTCTTCAGCTCAGTGAGTGTTACCAGCTCAGTGCTACAGCCCTTAACCTATGTTACAGCTTTTCTAGGAGATTCTCAGTGCAGACCCCCACGTACAAAGGACAAGCTTCCCTCCTGGCTCCTGTTGATCATATTCTAGGATTTTTAACAGTCACCAGGAGGGTCCCTTAGCCATCCTGGTAAAGGTCAGACCAGGTGGGACTTCCCCAGCCAATCCTGGTAAATAAAGGTCAACTACTTGGGGCGGGGGCTGGGGGGTGGTCAGCCAATCCATGTAAATGTGGATCATAAACTGACCAATCCTTGCAAGCCACTTATGTGGATAGCAAACTGACGAAACGCTTGCAAAGCGCTTATGTGGATAGCAAACCAACTACTCTTTTAGCAGGTTGTGGCCTGATCAATCGTTTTGGGAGAATTACAAATCCAGGGCCAGAAAGGCTGCATAAAAGAAAACCCACTGCACCACAGCCTCCAAACAAGACTCTTCTCCCTCCTTACATATCAGTTGCCATTGAGTCGATTCCAACTCATGGTGACTTCAGGTGTGTCAGAGTAGAACTGTGCTCTGTAGGGTCTTCAGGGGCTAATTCTTCTGAAGTAGATTGCCAGGTCTTTCTTCTGAGGTGCCCCTGGGTAGGCTTGAATCTCCAACCTTTTGGTTGGCAGCCAAGCACTTGACTGTTTGCACGACCCAGGGACTCCCCTGCTTACGTAGATATGGAAAATATCAATGGCTTGTAAGCTCTGTGCAGTCCTTGGGCTGGTGCCACAGTCCACCATGCCATGGTCGGAGGTCCGCATAGTGTGCCTCGCTCCACCCCACCCAAGGCAATTAATTCTGACCAGAAGTTTGGAAGGAGGAAAAGAGCAATGAGGGAAAGTTTGAAGAGAAGATGATGCTTGAGCTGAGGATGAGTAAGAGTTTTATTAATTGGGAAAGAAAAGAGGCAACCTAAATGGATAGCACTGTGCAAGGTGTTAAGAAAGATGCTTAAATCTAGTTCCTCCTTTCAAGCAGCTTATTATGTGCTGGTAGAGTGCTAAGGATTAGAGTATATTCAACTTACATGAAGCAGAGGGACACTGAGAAATATGATACCATTTCTGCAAACACATTAAGTGAATTTGGTTAAACGTTTGTCTTTGGTTGAGTTCCCCCAAGAGCAGATCAAGACATGGACTTGAGTGCAGGTAGTTTCTTTCGAAAGTGTTCTCAGGAAGCAGACATGGAAAATGAGACAGGAATGACAGGGAATCCCACTGAGAAACTACATTTAACACGTCATAGAGGTTAGGGTGTCCCTAAGTGGTGCAGTTACCATGCTCGGCTGCTAGTCGAAAGATTAGAGGTTTGGGTCCACCCAGAGGCACCTTGGAAGAAAAGCCGGGAGATCTACCTATGAAAAATCAATCACTGAAAAACTTACAGAGTACAGTTCTACTCTGAAACACATGGGGTTGAACACACGAGTCAGAATCAGCTCAATGACAACTGATTTTTGGATTTAGAGGCTGTGGCGTTTATCTGTGGACTCTCATCCCCAGTGGTTGGGGGTTGTCCTCAGTATAAACCCCTCAGCACTTGTGGGGAGCCTGCCTGAGGCAGTGCAAACCCTCATTATACCAGAAAAAGCCGTGAGGCAGAGGCAGAGAAGAGAGCTAGGCTGCCGAGCTGGGAAACTGTTAGTGTGAGGAAACCAAAACTTTAGGCGAACTCTGATGATCTGAGAGGTGTGGGAGGGGAAAGGCATCAACAGTGTCTACTACAGTCTTCATGCTTCATACAAAAGACATCAATTGATCATCTAATGAGTGCTAGGCCACAAAGATGAATAGAAGGTGACCTGCTCATCAAGGACTCAGTCTAGCAGAGGAATCAGATATGTAGTTATATAATTTCAGCAGTGTTAGAGATGATACTTAATGTTGCTATAAATCAGACTGTATCAGAGCACAAAGAAGGAAGGGCTTAACTGCTTGAAAAAAATTCAAGAAAACTTTCCAGATGCTACCAAGAAGACCAGGGAAAGGGGAATTCCAGGCAGAGGTAACAGCATTTTCAAAAGGAAGGAGAGGCCAGAACAAAAGACTCATGGGGAGACTTGCAGGTCCTCAAGCCTGGCTGGAGTGAACAGAGCCTGTGGGGTAGTAGAGGCTTTCGAGGTAGCAGAAGCCAGGTTGTGAAGGCTTCATGAGTCCCTTCTCCACTGGTACGTTAGATAGTAGGCAAAAGAGAGTCACTGACAGAGATGGATTACCCAATAGGCAAGGTAAGCACGTGCTTAGGGCATCAACAAAATAGGGGCTTCAGTTGTCCAAAACAAAGACTCACTGATGCCAAGCAGACAGGACAAAAGGAAAAGCAAACATACAACAATGATTCAAAAAAGATTTGATTTATTATCCTTATTATGTATGGAAGTAGATATCGTTTAGCAGCTTAACTGTGACAAAATCATTGAAGAATTTGTAAGAGCAAAGAACAGAAAGAAATATTCTTAATTATAACATGTTAGAGATGAAAGATCTATCTAAAAATAAGATATAGTATTTTGTTGTAATATTTGTTTTCTGATGATTAAATTTTCTTTTATGACATCTTTTCATTTGTTTCTTTATAATTATAGCATTTATTAAAAAACAAGCATCAAAACTGAAATATGAGCCCTTTAAAGCAAAATTGGTGAAAGTAAATTTTTTGTTGTGGGAGATCAATAGAATTTTACATTGATTGTTGAAACAACTAAGTTCACTGACTCATTTTCTTTGTTGTAGAATATGTGGGATATTCTTTTCGTAGAAAATGTGGTATATAGTAAAAATCTTAGTACCCTGCATGCACTAAAATTTTTATAATCCAGTTCATGTCATTCTGCTAAAATCGCATATGCTACTTTTCAGTTCAATCTTTAATATCATAGTTACATTTAAAAAGAAGTAACATCAGGGATAGCTAAGACGCACACACACACATACATATATACAGGTATATATCTAACTCACATATTCTGTTCAAATGTGTGAGTAAACAGGGGAGGGGCACCACAGATTATTGGTGTGCCCTCACATGCCTTAATCCAGCACTGGTCACTGATGGATTTTTAAACAGAGGAGACACAAGATCAATGTTGTTTTTGTTGTAGTTAGTTGCCGTCAAGTCGACTCCAACTTATGGTGACCCCCTGTACAACAGAAGGAAACATTGCCCAGTCCTACTCCACATTCATGATCATTGGTATGCTTGGGTCCATTGTTGTGGCCTTGTAACGTAGAGCGCTCATCTTCCAGCACTGTATCGGACAATATTCTGTAGTGATCCATAGAGTTTTCACTGGCTAATTTTCAGAAATAGACTTCCAGGCCTTTCTTCCTACTACATCTTAATCTAGAAGCTCCACTGAAACCTGTCCACCATGGGTGAATATCGGTGACATAGCAACACAAAAGCCACCACAGTGTGACAAACTGATGGACGAATGGTGGTGTGTTTTAGAAATACCAAATAAGTTAACCATGTGGAACATACATTGAGGGGTCTAGACTAGAGGTGGGAGACTGATGAAATGGTGCCCATGAGGGACTGTGTAGCTCAGAACCAGGGAGTGACTGAAGGGAGGATGGAGGGAGGGCAAGTCGTAAAGGATGTTGAAGAAGAATTGACCAGATTTAATGACTTATTTAATATAGTGGGTATGTGAGAGGAGTCTAAGAAGACTCTTAGGTCTCTGTTTGGGAAACTGGTAAATATTGACGGCATTAATGGAAATGACATTAATAAAAATGAGAGATTTACCTATCCCTTAGCAACTGAAATATACAGAAAACATACTAGGCATAGAGACAACAGTGAAAGGATAATGGGATAAATGGATTCCAGAAGCCACATGTTAGAGAAAATCTAGCTTGAGAGGCTAAGAAAGGTTAAACCCTAGCTTCATTTAAATTTTAATGAAGAACAGAAATAGCCTGACTATACTCCTTTGAAGATTCTTGTAAATTTTCATTACTTACCCATGTTGTTATATTTACCGTTTGCCAGCAAAATCTGGCAGCAAAAACCCTTTGAACATTTCAATTTGCTCTGCTAAGTTAAAGGGGACAGCAGTGGAAAGAGAGGGGGCAAAAAGAGAAGTGAGGAAACCAGATAAGAAAAGAGGCACCCAGGAGGAAAGTTGCAGTGTAGGGGCCTTAAAGAAGTTGATTAAGAAACTGACTTTGGATTGGTTATTTGTGCTAGTTATTTAAATGGACAGAAGAGCTTGTCTTTCCTCTTATGCACAGGATATAAAGAACAACTCCAAAGCACAAATAATTAGTGCTAAAAGTGTATGGAATCAACTTTAAGTGTAAATCAGTACAAAGTAGAGGGTCATGAGAACAATAGACATTAGGGAAGACTTCATCAAAGAGATGGAAATTGAGTTGGGTTTCAAAGGATTGGAAAGATGTGGATAGGTGAAAAGGAAGGAGGAGTCCAAATAAAAAGGCAGATGCTCTTTTTTGTAATTTTCCCATGGAGAAACAACTCTAAAAACAAATTCTCATCAGACATGATTTTCACAGAAACAATTCATGGTTACTAATGACTGGAGTTGACCTGTTCCTGATGAAGCAGCTTGGTTACCTGGTAATGAAGAGCCTCACCTGGCTTGGCTCAGTAAATTGCCATTATACCTTGGCAAAGTCAGAATTCTGGTCTAGGGGTTCATGCATCAAACATTCTATCCCACGCTTGTTCTCGGTACTACCAGAGCATAATCGGAATTACTCTCTGGTCTCTGGCTGCTCTTCATGCAAGCATGATTTTGCTGTGCCCAGTTTTCCTTTTCTGTCAGTTGGGGTTCTCCATGGACACTCATTCTAATCCTCCAGACATCTTTGAAAATAAAATCTCATCTTGATTAGACTTTTCTTACTTATACCTATCAACGATATCTCTTAGCTAACAGAGATTGATAGACTTTCTTATTTTGTTTTATTGAGGTAGAATATATATATAACAAAAGATTTGCCATTTCAACCATTTTTAAGTTTACAATTCGGTGACATTAGTTGCGTTCACCATGTTGTGCAACCATCATCACTATCCATTTCCATAGTTTTTCATCACCCTTCCCAGAAACTCAGTGCCCTTTAAGCAACTCCCCATTTACCCCTCTCCCCAGCCCCTGGCGACCACTAATAAACTTTGGTCTCTATACATTTGCTTATTCTATGTATTTCATATAAGTGGGATTATATAATAGTTGTCTTTTCGTGACTGACTTATTTCACTCAGCATAATGTTTTCAAGATTCGTCCATGTCATAGCATGTACGAGAACTTCATTGCTCTTTAGGGTTGAACAATATTCCATGGTATGTGTGCACCACATTTTGTTTATCCATTCATCTGTGATGGACACTTGGGTTGTTTCCAACTTTTGACTATTGTTAATAATGCTGTAATGAACATTGGAGTACAAGTATCTTTTTGAATACCCACTTTTAAGTCTTTTGGGTATATACCCAGGAGTCAAATTGCTGGGTCATATGGTAATTCTATGTTTAAATTTTTGAGGAACTGCCAAATAGTCTTCCATACTGGTCGCAGTTTTACAATTTCACCAACAATGAACGAGGATTCCAATTTCCTAACGTCCCCACCAACACTTGTTGTTTTTTGTTTTTCTGACAATAGCCGTCCTAGTGGGCGTGAAGTGGTATCTCATTTTGGTTTTGATTTGCATTTCCTTAATGACTAATGACATTGAGCATCTTTTTCATGTGCTTATAGGCCATTTGTAGATCTTCTTTGGAGATATTCAAATACTTTGCTCATTTTTTAATTGCGTTGTCTTTTTGTTGTTGACTTGTAGGAGTTCTTTATATATTCTGAATATTAAATCCTTAATAGATATATACTTCCCAAATATTTTCTCCCATTCTATAGGTTGTCTTTTCACTTTGTGGATAAAGTCCTTTGATGCACAAGAGTTTTTAATTTTTATAAAGTTCAATTTTATCTATTTTGTTTTTTGTTGCTTATGCTTTTAGTGTCATATGTAAAAATCCTTTGATAAAAACTGGGTCCTGAAGCATTACTCCTATATGATCTCCTAAGAGTTTTATGGTTTTAGTGCTTACATTTAGGTCGTTGATCCATTTTGAGTTAGTTGTTATATATAGTATCTAGGTTTATTCTTTCGCATGTGGAAATCCAGTTGTCACAGCACCATTTATTAAAGAGACTATTCTTTCTCCCATTAGATGGATTTAGCACCCTTGTTAAAAATCAACTGACTGTAGATGTATGGGTTTATTTCTAGACTATCAATTTTATTCCATTAGTCTATATATCTATAACCAGAACCAGATTGTTTTTATTACTGTAGCTGTATAGTATGTTTTAAAATTGAGAAGTGTGAGTATTCTTAGTATTTTTTTTAAATCAATTTTATACATCACATACACAACACTGTATTTTGAACAACAGGACGGCAAGACCTGCATCTTATTCATTTTCATACTCTGGTTCCAGTGCAGTAGTTAAGCGCTACGGCTGCTAACCAAAAGGTTGGCACTTCAAATCCACCAGCTGCTCCTTGAAAACCCTATGGGGCAGTTCTGCTCTGTCCTGTAGGGTCATTATCAGTCAGAATTGACTTGACAGCAATGAGTTTGGTTTTTTTTTTTTTTTTTTTAGTACCCAGCAGAGCAGCAGGCATCCAGTATACCACAATGTACATTTATCTGATAAATGAATAGGTAACTGAACACCAAAATACACTCTAATATCAATGCTATAAATTATTCCAGTGCAGTCTTTATTAACTTCACAGCGAATCACAGAACAGAGTGTTTCATAAAGGAAGGGATATTCTAGGGAACAGTATGGAAATGAGGGAATGAGGAATTATGAATTTTTTCAGAGCCTATATTGAAAAGAGCCATTCACACTCATTAGCATGGCACTTTCCTCATTATCTGTGGCAGCTGTGTCAGAAACAATCAGCTAATCTTGTAGGATGATAGTAGCTAGCCAGGAGATGTTGGTGTGACCTTTTCCAGATATTACAAAACTTCTATACCTTATCCATTGGGATCTATAGGGTTTTCATTGGCTGATTTTTGACATTAGATTGCCAGGCCTTTCTTCCTAGCCCATCTTAGCCTGGAAACTCTGCTGAAACCTGTTCATTATCATAGCAACATGAAAGCCTGCACTGACAGATGGGTGGTGGCTGTGCCATGAGTTGGATGGGATTCCATGAGTTGGAATTGACTCAATGGCAATTGGTCAGATAGTCATAACTTGTCTGGAGAATATATTAAGTATGAGTTCACTAGACTGACATTAGTGAACTCTTTAGTGCTACAGAGGCAGTACAGTGCAGGGAATGAGAAATTTAGTTTTAGAGACCAGTACCATATCAGTTGCCATCAAGTTGTAGTGGTAGAGTTTTTTTAGTTTTAGAGACAACCATCCTAAAACTCTACTACTTGCAATCAAATAGTATTGTATTAAGTAATACAGTTTTTAGGACTTAACACAGTATGTACCGTATATTAAGTGCTCAATGAAAGAAAGACACTGTTATCACTATTATCATGATATTACTGCCAGTATCAAGGCTAAGGATGGTGTGAAAGAAGAGGAAATTGTTTCAGGGTCTGAAAGTCTTTACATCTTTAAGATAGCTTAGCTATATTCTTGAAATTATCTGTTTATATAAGTGACTCATCAACAAGACTTACCATAAGATCTTCGAGGGAAGGACTTGTTTGCCAAGCCCTTCACACAGAGCCTGGGACATAGAAGACATTTAATAAATGTTTGTTGAGCCAAATCAACACGACTGAAGCAAGTAAGGGATAAGATTACCCCTACCTTAAAGCTATACTGAAGCAGCTTGTCAGGATTCAGGGCCTAGATGCCCACTTAGCAGGAGGGATGGGGTAGGGGGGAGCTTGAAAGCAGCACAGCTTAGGATAGCTGTAGATTCTAACCTTGGGTATATAGTTTCTAAGTACAGGTATGCGCTGCACAACGGCCTTTTAGGCAACGTCCAACCACATATACGTCCGTGGTCCCATAAGGTTATATTAGAGTTCAGAAATAACAATCAGAGAATGGGAGGTAGTGGATGTACTTTGCTAAGTCATACAGATCCTATCTGTCTTTCTCTAGCTCTCCGGTCCCACGCGTCAGCCCCGACTCTGGGGCGGCAGGGGAAGGGGGTCCCAGTGCCCATCCGCAGCTGCCTGTCCCACCACTCTTGCTTCAGACAGGGACTGTGTAGACAACACCAGAGCCACTGAGGAGGATGCCTTGCACGGCTGCTGCCCCGCTTGGCAAAGGCACCTCGCGCATCATGACCGGGCCGAGACCACAGCTCCTCCCGCGATGGCAGCTGCCGAGTGTTTTAGGCTGCAGTGGTGGTGGGAGAAGGAGCATGAAAGGCGGCCGCGGGCAGAGGTGGAGGTGGAGAAGGTGGCAGAGGAGGGGTTGGTGGTTCTGGAAGAGTTTAAAGTCCATTGTGGAGGTAGGGAAGGCAGGTAGGGAGGAAGGGAGGAAAGGGAGCTGGTGGCATGCCTGGAGGTAGCCGGCTGGATTGTAGAGTGTACACCATGGTGTGGGGGCTGGGCGGGGTTCTTGGCTACCAGGCAGTGACTACGCAGGACCGGCAGTGGTGGAAGCAAAGTTTTAGTTCAGTTCCTCAGCACAGAGTCCACAAGAAAGCTTCTAGAGTTAATAAAGGAATTTAGAAAAGTTGCAAGGTGTAAGGTGACTAAACAAAAATGCATTGGGTTTCTGTACACCAGCAATGAGAAATCGGAAGGAAAATTAGAGAAATAGTTCTATTTACAATAGCATCTAAGAGAATAAAATACCTAGGAATAAATTTAACTAGGGATGTTAAAGGCTTATACAATGAAAATTATAAAACACTGTTGAAAAAGATTAAAGAATATTTAAATAAATGGAAAGATGTTTGTTCATGGATTGGAAGACTTAGGATAGTTAAGATGTCAATACTACCCAAGGCAATCTATAGATTAATGCAATCCCAATAAAAATTCCAGTAGCCTTCTTTACAGAAATAGAAAAACCAGTCATCAACTTTATATGGAATGGCAAGAGACCTCGAATAGCTACAGCAATGTTGGAAGAGAAGAACCAAGGAGGAGGATTCATACTTCTTGATTTTAAAACATGCTGGACAGCCACAGTAATCAAAACAGCCTGGTACTGGTATAACAAGAGACATGGAGGAGAATTGAGAGTCCAGTAACAAACCCATACATGTATGGTCAACTGATTTTTGACAAGGGTGCTAAGTCCATTCTATGGGTAAAGAAGAATTTCTTCAATAAAAGGTGCTGGGAAAATTGGATTTGCACATGCAGAAAAATGAAACAATATCCATGCCTCACACCATGCACAAAAACAAATTCAAAATCAATTAAGGACCTAAATGTGCGAACTAAAACATAAAATTCTTAGGCGATAACGCAGGGGCAAGGCTCTCAGGCCTAGCTTTTAACAATGGATAATTGACTTCCAGCCAAAGTGGTGGCTTAATCAGACACACCACGCCGTCCCTCTGCAGCAAAGACCTGAGAAATCAAGTAAAACAGATACAGAGAACATGCCTGGAACCCTGAGCATCAAATGAAAGAATAAAGAACTAGATCAAACACTGACTGGAAGAAGAAACTGATTGAAAACAGTGAACAAGAGGAAAGGGAGCAGGGGGACCCTTCCAGCCAGCCCAGCACAATGAGACAAAGACAGCAGCAATCACAGGTGAGGAGCACAGAAGGCCACTTCATGGAATTCCCAACAGGACACAGAGTAATTGCATAGACATACTGAAGTGAAATAAGGTCATGATTGCTGGCTGCAGCCTACAGGAAGAGCCCAGACACACTTGCTTGGTGACCAGAGGAACACACTCACCCTTCGCCTGCCCTCCTGATGATTAGCTGCAAAAACCCCCTATCCCTGCAGCCTTGACCACCAGGGACCAAGGTACAAGCCTCCCTTTCGTCCACCCAGCTCTGACTGCCACCCTCCCCCTCCCACTCACCACCCCCCCAATGACCCTGCCAAGCAGTGGCAGGCCACTCTGGCACAGCACTGGCTGCTTGCCCCACGCTTCCTGCGCGCCAACTCAGCCAACCTTCTTCCCCCATCCCCTTCCCTGGCAGGAGGTTGATGTGGCTCAATAGTGCATGCACCCAACAGCCGCTTGCCCCTCTACCCCCACCCATCAAGAAGTAGCAGCCATGCACGTGCACACACACACACCTGCAGCCCATGCCCCACTTGGCCCAATGACAGATGGCAACACTGCAACCGCACACACACCAGCCTGCTGCTCCCTCCCCCCACCCTCTACCCATCCACCCAGCAAGAAGCAGCCAACAGTACAACCACACCTGCACCCACTCCTGCAACCCCCACCCATTGTTCAACCAGCAAGGGGTAGCAAGCACGCAACTGCTTGCATGCTGGCTGGCCACTCACGCCATCCCTCCATCATGTGAGAGGTGGTGGCAGTGTGACCGTGTGTGCCCCCACCTGCCACTCACCCCCCTCATCCAGCAAGAGGTGGCAGCTGCGCCCCCATTAGCCAGCCACTCTAGCCACACCACCCACTTGGTGAGAGTCACTATCTGTTCCTGTGCCACTGGACCAATGTCGAATGGCAGCCAACACCTGCCCAACCCACCCTCAGCCACCCCACAAGACTAGTGAACAGAGACCCACACTCATACACCCAACTGCTACCCCACATACCCAGAGACAGGTGGCGAATGCTCCAGACTAGTTACCAGAGTAATATGCCCATCCTGCCTGCCCAGATACATCAAAACATAACAAAATATCAGGACACAGCAGACAAACATACAATTAATAAATAAGTATAAGAACACCTTAATGCCTTGGAAACAGCAGACAATATCAAATCATTTAAAAACGGACAAGGTGACTCCAACAAGCAATCAAAATAAAGAACCAGGAAACCTCCCTGAGGAAGAAATGGTAATGGAACTACCTGACAAGGAGTTCTAAAGATTTATATATTGTGCCCTCCAAGAAATCAAGAAAGAGATCAAGGAAAACACAGACAAAACTCTAGAAGAATTCAAGATAACAATGCAAGACTAAAATTACAAAATAAATAGACAACTAGAAACCATACTAAAACAGCAACTAGAAATCCAGAAGACTAACACTAAAATTTCAGAACTAGATAACGCATTGGAAGGACAGAGGAGTAGAACTGAAACAATGGATGACAGAATCAGTGAAATAGAAGACAAATCCCTTGATACCAATCTGGTAGGGGAACAATCAGAAAAAAAAAAAAATGAAGAAAGCTTAATAGCTATGTGGGACACTATCAAGAAGAATAATTTACATGTGTTTGGAATTCGAGAGCAGGAAGAGACCAAAAAAAAAAAAAAGAGAAATAAAGAAAAGAAAAGAAAAAAAAGCACAGAGAAATTTTTCAAAGATTTGCTGGCATAAAACTTCCCCAATATCATGAAAGACAAGAAGATATCCATCCAAGAAATTCAACGAGCCCCTAATAAGATAGACCCCAAAAGAAAATCACCAAGACATAATCAAACTTTCCAAAACCAAAAATAAAGAAAGAATCCTGAGAGCAGCTGAGGAAAAATGAAATGTTACCTGCAAAGGGAAACCAATAAGACTAAGCTCTGATTTCTCAGCAGAAACCATGCAGGCAAGAAGGCAATGGAATGACATACATAAAACTCTGAAAGAAAAAATTTCCAATCAAGAGTTATATATCCAGCAAAACCGTCCCTCAAATATGTTGGCAAAGTTAGGACATTTCCAGATAAACATAAATTAAGGGAATTCATAAAAACCAGACCAACTTTACAAGAAAGACTAAGGGGAGTCCTTTGGACAGAGAAGCAACAACATCAGACAATAACCTGAGATTAGTACACATGACAACATCACCCGGAAATCAACCCAGATAAAGAATTTTCAAAAATAAATCTACAAGACTGAAAATAGGAAACCAGAGACATTACTCAGTAAACAATGACAACTTCAAAACAAAAAGAGGGAATAAATGGTATAGTTACAGAACTTCCATATGGAGGGGATGTCAAGACAATATCAAGATAGAACAGACTTTTTTTTTCTTATTTTTTTATTGTTGTAGCTTAATTGAAAGTTTACATTTCAAGTTAGTCTCTCATACAAAAATTTATATGTACATTATTATGTGACTCTAATTGCTCTCTCTAAACTGTGACAGCATACTCCTCCTTTCCACCCGTGATTTCCCATGTCCATTCAACCAGTTCCTAACCCTCTCTGCCTTCCCAGCTCACCTCCAGACAGAAGTTGCTGGTTTAGTCTCATGTATCTGCTTGAGCTAAGAAACATACTCTTCATGAGTATCATTTTATGTCCCACAGTCCAGTTCAATCTTTGTCTGAAGAGTTGGCCTCAGGAATGTTTTAGTTCTGGGTTGACAGAGAGTCTGGGGGCCATGTTTTCTGTGGTTCCTCCTGTCTCAGTCAGACCATTAAGTTTGGTCTTTTTATTAGAATTTGAGTTCTGCACCCCACCTTTCTCCTGCTCCATCAGGGACTCTCTGTTGTGTTTCCTGTCAGGGCAGTCATTGGTGATAGCCAGGTACCATCTAGTTCTTCTGGTATCAGGCTGATGAAGTCTCTGGTTTAT
>NW_004443957.1:7662180-7668850 GCF_000243295.1 Trichechus manatus latirostris | reverse complement strand
AGTGGCAGAATGGATAAGAAAATATGACCCGTCAATATGCTGCCTACAAGAGACACACCTTAGACACACAGATAAAAATAAGCTAAAAATCAAAGGATGGAAAAAATATATATCAAGCAAATGGCAACCAAAAAAGTGCAGAAGTGGCAATATTAATCTCCGATAAAATAGATTTTAAGGCAAAAACCAGCATAAGAGACAAGGAAGGACATTATATAGTGATTAAAGGGTCAGTTAAACAAGAGGACATAACCATAATAAATATTTATGCATCCAATGAAAGAGCTCCAAAATACATAAAACGAACTTTAACAGAATTGGAAAGAGAAATCAACAACTCGACCGTAATAGTAGAAGACTTTAACATATCACTTTCAATGAAGGACAGAACAACTAGAAAGAAACTAAACAAAGATACAGAAGATCTAAAAAACACAATCAACCAACTTGATCTCAGAGACATATACAGAACACTCCACTCAACAAGAGCACAGTACCCATTCTTTTCCAGCACACAAAGATCATTCTCCAGAATAGACCATATGTTAGCCCACAAAGCAAGCCTCAATAAATTAAAAAACATTGAAATAATACAAAACCAATCAACGGATGTATGGATAAACAAACTATGGTACATACACACAATGAAATACTATTCAATATTAAAGAATAATGATAAATCCGTGAAACATCTCACAATATGGATGAACCTGGAGGACATTATGCTAAGTGAAATAAGTCAATCAGAAAAGGACAAATATTGTATAAGACCATTATTATAAAAAAATCAAGAAAAGGTTTACACACAAAAAGAAACATTCTTTGCTGGTTACCAGGGATTAGGATGGGGAGGGAGGGAAAATCACTAACTAGATAGTAGACACATATTAACTTGGGTGAGGGGGAGGGTAATACACAATAAGGGGGATGTCAGCACAACATGACCAAGGCAAAGGAAGACACTGAAAGGTACACAAGAGTAAAAGGCAACAATGGTAAATACTATTATACACACAATCCTGCAATAACAGTAATAGCAAGCAATAATTTATGAGTGGATACACAGGTAGATGTGTAAGCTAAACAGATGTGGGATGATGTATGGAAGTAAACCCACGAACATATACAGATTTGGCAGAGGATATTTCTACATATGTATTGGTATGTGCTGCAAAATATCCAGGTGGCAAAGTTATGAAAACTCCTTAGCCATAACCAAACACCTTGAGGGACTGAGTCACTGGGCTTGAGAGCTTAAGAACATAGTCTCAGGGGACTTCTATGCCAATAGGCATAACATAGTCCATAAAGACAATGTTCTACATCTTGCTTTGTAGAGTAGTGACTGGGGTCTTAAAAGCTTGTGAGCAGCCATCTAAGATACAACTACTGGTCTCTTCCCATCTGGAGCAAAGAAGAGTGAAGAAAATCAAAGACTCAAGGAAAGAATTAGTCCAAAGGACTAATGGACTACACGAACCACAGCCTCCATTCGCCTGAGACCAGAAGAACTAGATGGTGCCTGGCTACCACTACTGACCACTCTGATCGGGATCACAATAGAAGGTCCTGGACAGAGTGGGAGAAAAATGCAAAACAAAATTCAAATTCTTAAAAAAGACCAGACTTACTGGTCTGATAGAGACTGGTGGAACCTCTGAGATTATGGCACTTAGACACCCTTCAAACC
Organism: Trichechus manatus latirostris; assembly: GCF_000243295.1. NCBI lineage: Eukaryota > Metazoa > Chordata > Mammalia > Sirenia > Trichechidae > Trichechus > Trichechus manatus. Next base: position 7,667,160 of record NW_004443957.1, on the reverse strand, counting down.
TGGAACTGAACCCACTCCTGGAGATCACCTTTCAGCCAAACAATTGACAGGCCTATGAAGTGAACAGTAACACCTGTGAGGAAAGTGTCCCTCAGAACAATCAACCATATGAGGCCAAAAGGGTAGCATTTGCCCAGAAACAAAGTTCAGAAGGCAGGAAGGGGCAGGAAAGATGGGAGAATGGAAACAGGGAATCCAGAGAGGAAGTGGGTGGAGTGCAATCACATTGAGGGGATTGTAACTAAAAAAAAAAGTGTATAAATTGTTAAGTGGAAAACTAATTTTCTGTGTGAATTGTCACCCTAACCACAATAAAATGTTCAAAAAAAATTAGTAAAGGATATTGGAATCAAAATTTAAATAGGTTAGCTGAGCAGGTCCATTCCCATAATACTGGATTCTACAACAATCTTTACTAAATAAGCAAATAAACACTGTTTCTTAAAAACAAAACAATATATTATCTAATATAATAACAAAAGCACAAAAAGCAAAAGACAAAATAAATAAATGGGACCTCTTAAAAATTAAAAACTTTTGTTCATCAAAAGACCTTACCAAAAAAGTGAAAAGACAAGCTTTTGACTTGGAGAATATCTCTGGAAACCATATATCTGATAAGAATCTAATAATCAAAATATGTATAAAACTTTGACAACCACAAAAAGACAAAAAAACCCAATCATAAAATAGTCAAAGAACTAGAATAGAAATTTCACTAAAGAGGACTTTCGAATGGCCACCAAACACATGTAAAGATGCTCAACATCATTAACCATCAGAGAAAGGCAAATCAAAAACACAATGAGATACAATTTCACTCCCACTGGGATGGCTAAGATAAAAAATATATACATATATATCAGGGAGGATGTGAGGAAATTGGAACTGGTGGTAATGCAAAATGGTACAACCATTGTGGAAAACAGCGTGGCAGTTCCTCAAAAAACTAAAAATAGAACTGCCATATGACCCAGCAATTCCACTCCTAGGTATATACCCAAAAGACTTGAAAGCAGAGACTCAAACAGAGACGTGCACACCAATGTTCATTGCAGCACTATCCACAGTAGCCAAAAGGTAGAAACAACCTAAATGCCCATCAGTGGATGAATAATAGATAAACAAAATGTGGTACACACATACAGTGAAATACCACTCAGCCAGCAAGAGAAATGAAGTCTTTATATATGCTGCAATACGAATGGAGCTTGAAGATATCATGTTGAGTGAAATAGGTCAATCACCAAAGGACAAATATTGTATGACCTCACTTATATAAAAAGACAAGAGCAGGCAAATGTATAGAGTCCAAAGTTTATTAGTTTATTAGTGCTAGCAAGGGCCAGGAGGGAAGAGGAAAAGGGGTGGGGGATGCTGAGTACTGCATTTCAGTTTATGGGTATGGAAAAATTGCATTGATTTAGGGGAAGGTTGGACAGATGATTAATGTAACTGCTATCAATAAATTGTATACCTGTAAAAAGTTACATTGGCAAAAGTTATGTGATAGCTATATTTACAAAAATGACCAAAAAAAAAGAGTAGCTGCTGAGGCTGTTTAAGTATAACCAAACACCTCATGAAATTTGGTTCCTTAGTTTGGAGGTTTAGGGTCATGGTTTCATGGGAAGTCCCAGATAACTGGCCTAATAATATGTTTAGTGTTTAGTGTTTCTGTTCAACCTCCTACTTCATTGTGTAGTGCCTGGGGTCTTACAAGTTCGCAAGCAGCTAGCCAAGGCTCTACAATTAGTGTCTATTCATCTGGAGCAACAGAGGAAGAAGGAGAGTCAGGAATATGAGAAGGATATGGAATGTGTGGCTAATTGCTTCCATGAACAACTGCCTCCTTTGCCACGAGACCAGAAGAACAGGCTGGTGCCCAGCTACCATTACTGAACATTTTGACCAACAATTCCATAGAAGAATCCTGAGCAAAAGGGGTAAAATGTAAAACAGAACTTCAAATTCTCATAGAATCCAGATTTTCTGGAGCCACGGAGGCTGGATGAACCTCTGAAACTATTGCCCTAAGAATATCTTTAAATCTTAAACCAAAAATATCCCCTGAAGTCTTCTTAAAAGCAAACAATAGTTTAGTTTAACTAGTAAAGAATGTCTACCTTGAGCATTGTGCTCTTTGAAGATCATCTATATGGGATCAACTGGACAACAGCAACTCAAAAGTTTAGATAGGAAATTTAGCAGATGGTGAATTTATGTTAATGCAGGAAGAACAGCTCAGAAAAGGAGGGTGTGAATGGTTGCACAACTCAAATAATATAATTGATGTCACTGAACTGTACATGCAGAAAGGTTTGAATTGGTGTGTGTTCTGTTGTGCATATTCTCAACAACAAAAAATAAAATATAACAAAACAAAACAAAACAAAAAAGACATAATTCTCAATCCCTAATTTTCTCCCAGTGTGTCAGCTTCCTTTTCTTCACCCCTGTCACAATTACTCTTTTGCCACCCTTCTTGGTGCCTGGGCCCCAGGATCCCGTGTGTGGAGATGGAGAAACCCTAAGTCGTATCAGGGAGGTCTCGCCAAATCTATTACGTTGAGGACATCAGGTAGAGGAAAAGTGGGATGAAGGGAGGAGGGGTTGGATGACCTAAGGAAAGGAAAGAAAAGAGTCACGTGTTTTACATATATTACTTGATTCTAATCATCACAATTAAAAGGTAGACACTATTGTCCCTAATATATAGATTTCACAGGAGCTTAAGGAACTTTCTAAGGGCACACAGCTAGTAAGTAAAGATAAAAGCTAAACCAAAGTCTGCCTGACTCCAGAGACCATTGTGCTAGATTTATTATTTGTTCAAAATATCTTCTGCTCTTCCTGTGGGAAAGCTGTTCTTCCTACCACATTGAAACAAGGCTTGGCCATTTAGCTTTCTTGGGCCAATGAAATGTGACTAGAAGTGATGTGGATGTGGACCCCTCCCAGGAGAAGCATTAAGAGTCAATGTGTGTTTGGGCCATGGCTCCTTTTCCTTTGGTGTGAGGTCAGGATGAGCCAGATGGGGGTATTCCTTCTGCCTGGACCCTGAAATGAAGAGGCTGGGAAGCAGAGGTGCAGGTGACCTGCACTGGACATTTAACATGAGCAAGAGTCAGCCTTTGTGGTTGGAAGCTTCTGCGCTGTGGGGATGTTTGTTATTGCAGCAGAACTAGCTTAAGCTGTTTGATATAATCATTCTCTTCCCATTTCGCCACCTTGCCTCTCTTTTTCTGAGCCTTGCTCTGGTTATTTGTTCAAAATGTTTCTATATTTTCCTTTGTTACAGAGGAATGAGGAAACACTTTTAAAATCTAGCAATGACCTCAACTGGGCCCATATTTAGATTTCTTTTTAGACTTGAATTTTTTTTTTTTTTTTGGCTTTTTCCCATGATCCCCCTGAACTATACAGAGATAGACGTTCCCTGGCACACATACAACTCCTGGAGTAGGGGCAGGCTGTCCAGAAGTGAGTAAAGATTGTCTTTGCGAAGACCTGAATTCCCTTTACACTTCTTTTCTCTGTCCTGAACCTCTTCCTGGGTAGTTTGGTGTTGCTTAAGGTCCATTTTTTATGCTATAATTCAAAATTATAGAAACCTAAATCTAGTACTTACTGAGCAGATTTAAAATTGATGGTTTGAGATATTTAGTATGCTTCACAAGCATGTTTTCCTCAAATCTCTACGTGGTTGGTGACAAATGAGGGCCACATAATTCGTTTTTATAGTAAGTTACCCCTGTATGTAAGAAGTGAAGTTGCATGAGCATACTAATGTTATATTGCATAGAGCTCTGGTCCTTGCTTCTGATTCTTGGTTCATTTTATGACCTTCCCTGTCCTATCGTCGAGTTAAAAAAAAAACTAATTTATTTGTTCAAAAAATATTGGCAAAAAATATTTATTGGCCCTGTACCAGCAGCTAATACAAAGATGAAACAAACAGGGTCTTCAACCTCCAAGGCCACCGAATTTAACAAAAGAAAGAGTAAGTATGTACACTCAGAAGACTTGAAACGAGGGACTGAAACATATTTGTACACCAGTGTTCATTGCAACGTTATTCACAATAGTCAAAAGGTGGAAATAAGCCAAAGTCCATCAAGAGATGAATGAATAAACAAAATGTGGTACATACATACCATGGACTACTGTTCAGCCATAAAGAGAAATAAAGTTCTGGTACATGCTACCACATGGATGAGCCTTGAAAATATTATGCTAAGTGGCATACGTCAGTCACAAAACAACAAATATCGCATGATCTCATTTATATGAAATTTCTTGAATAGGTAAATATATAAAGACAAAAGTTTATTAGTGGTTACCATGGGTGGGGGGTAGGGTGGAGTCAATGCTCAGGAGACATTGAGCTTCTGTTAAGGGTGATGGCATAATTTGGAACTGGATAAGGGTGATGGTTGAACAACATGATGTTTAATTAATGTCTCTGAACCGTACGTGTGAAGATTGTTTCAGTGTCAAATGTTTTGTTGCATATATATTTACCCTGTACCCATTGCAGTCGACTCAATTCTGACTCATACCTTACAAGACAGATTAGAATTGCACCATTGGGTTTCCAAGGCTGTAATTTTTATGGAAGCTGACTGCCACCACATCTTTCTCCTGTGCAGAGGCTGGTGGATTTGAACCACCAACCTTTTGGTTAGCAGCCAAGCACTTTAACCACTGTACCACCAGGGTGCTTTACATATATATTTATCACCCACTAAACCACTGCTGTCAAGCTGATTCCAACTCATAGTGACCCTAAAGGACAGAGTAAAGCTGCCCCATAGGGTTTCCAAGGCTGTAAATCTTTACGGAAGCAGGCTGCCACATGGGCAGATTATCCAATAGGCAAGGTAAGCATGGTACTTACCTTGCTTACTAGATCATCTGTAGTAAACAAGTTCACAGTTTTTCACCACATCAAGGATTCTGCTTCTAAGTATGGCTGGC
>NW_004443957.1:7657476-7661931 GCF_000243295.1 Trichechus manatus latirostris | reverse complement strand
CAGCAACCTTTTGGTTAGCAGCTGAATGCTTTAACCACTGTGCCACCAGGGCTCCTGGACATATTTACCACAATAAACAATAAAAAAAAAAAAAAGAGTAGCTACACAGTGGTAGCATGTAAAGAGATGTGGGTGTGATAGGAGCTCAGAAAAGGGGCATTTCAACCAGGCTTGGGGAGTGGGGTCAGAACTCTGCTTGGCAGGAGGGATGCTGAACTGAGCCAAGAAAGATGACTGTAAGGAGTTCACAAAGCAATGGAGGTGGCACATCAGGCCGAAGAACAGCAAGTGCAGAGGCTTGGAGCGTGGAGCAGCCTGGCAGGTAGGGCTAAGGTGGCTTGTATCTTGAAGGTGCCAGCTGCTGCCCCTGTTGCTTAACTTCAACAGGAACTGACAAGCTCAGGTCCCAGAGGGGCATGAATTGCCCAATTATCCCAAGTCTAGTTCCTGCACGTGTGAGACTTGGTTATTTGGCACTACTGCCACCCCTTCCCCCACCCTCTTTGTCAGAATGAGAAGCAGCTCTGTGTCCACAGGTGTCTCTAATGATCAGAAGCTGCTTCTTGGAGATATCACCCATTAGCCCTGCCTCTTCTTATTTTTTACCTCAGCATTAAGTCCTAGCTGAGCAAGTTTGGTTGGACTCTCTGACATATCAATATTGGCAGCTTGGAAATCACTGTTGACAAGTTGGACTGCTCATTCCTGCATGCCTGGGGCAGAATCTCACTGGGAATGTAGAAGCAGTCAGCATTTTGGAAGTCAGAGTGTGGAGCCTAGTCGTGGTTGGGAAAGAGAAAAGGTTTCTTGCCATCACCATCTCCATAGGGATTGAGTTTATTAAGGTTCAGCATGAAACACTGATTATAACATAGCTATATTTGCATTTGTTTAGCATTTGAACTGCTAAGTCAGTTAAGAGTTCTTTGTTGTGAGCAAAAGAAACCAACTCTGATTAATTTGAACCAAAGAGACTTCACTGGAAAAATAATACTTGTTTTCTAAGCACTCATAGAATCAATGATCGCTTTGAGAATGAGGTTTGAAATCATAACAACAGTGAACACATATATACCATTGAGTCTGCCAGGCACTGTAAGATACCTCCTGTTGTTATCCCTCTTTCTACACTTGAGGAAAACAAGGCAGGAAGAGATTAAGTGATCCAGGGACAGTAAGTATGTGAGCCAGGATTTGAACGCAAGAAGCCTGGCTCCAACGGCTTTCCGCCAGTGCTGAGAAGCAGGATCTGCAGGAGTCTGGTCAGGGAACTATGGGACAAACACCTATCCTTCTAGGGCTCTTTGTCCCTTTGCTCAATCTTGACCTCCAAGGAGGTGGCCTCCTACTGGCCTAGGTTAGATCATATGCCTGCCCCTGGGCTGGGTGAAGGTGGTGGTACTGGAACCCAGTTACAGTCCCTCCCGACTGTACCCAGGGGGAAGGGGCAATTTCTCAAAGCAAAATTGGGGTGCTGTTATGAAGGAAGGCAATAGTCACGACAATTGCTTGGGGAAGTCCTGTCTCTAGTCTCATTCTACTCATAGCTGCTGTTAATGGAGTGTGTCCTGGGCCAAAGTCTTTCCATGTACTTGTTCATTTCAGCCTGGAAACAACTCCTAGGGGTACAGTTAGTACACCTGTCTCACAGGTGAGAACACGAGGTCTCAGAGAGGTTAAGACATTTGCCCAAGGTCACATAAAGCATGGGCTTGAATTCAGACCCCTGGCTCCAAAACCCAGCTCTCAGGGTCCCCAGGTAAAGAGCCTGCTGGGCTCTGAGCACATGGCCAGAAGGGCCAGAGAGGACCAGCTTGTCCTGGTCTCAGAGCTGAATTAGAGGGAAACCGAGCAGCCTGGGGGCTTCTGGGGAGCAGAGCACCCAGTCACAGTTTCCTCTCTCCACCGAAGCCTTGTGGCTGGGTCTGTGGAAAAGTCTATTTGTGGAGGTTCTCAGTCAGCCAGCCTGTGAGTTTCATTGTATCCCTTCTTGGCCACGCCTCTTTGTCCACAAAATCTCACCTATCCTTTATCTGAAACCTTTCTGAGAAAAGGAGCCTCCCCTTTGCCCCTGGACCCCTCCATTCCATCCACCTGCTTTAGAGGATCTAAGGAAAGAAAAAGGAAGTATGGCTTGAGAAGAGGCTGTGCTCCTGCTATCAGTACACGGAGTGGGAGCGAGCTGGGATGGAGCCTAAAGGGCGCTCCCGCAAAGATGGTGGAAGTAATCACTCAGGCCTCTGAATTGCTTCCATCCTCCTGCAGGAGCCTCTTGTACCAGCGTCTTTCTACAACATCCCTGTCTGCCCTGGTCACAAGGCTGATAAGGATGTTAATCTTAATGGCAATACAAATCTTGGGCAGAAGCTAAATCTGAGAACCAAGAACTCAGAAGCTGCCCAGGCATATGGCGTGGCAAGAGGGTCAGAGCTGTGTTAGCTGTTCATGCCCCGAGGGCTGGGCCCTCACCTCTTACTCAGCAGGAGCCAAGTTGGAATCTACTCGACAGCAATGGATTTTTTCAACCTCTTTATATGTGTCATTTAACTGAATTCTCACAACTTGTCAGGGAGGTACTATTATTATCCCCATTTTGAAGAAGAGGGAACTGAGGTTCAGAGAAGTGAAGTAATTTGCTCAAGATTACACAGCTAGTAAGTGGTGAAGCCAGGACTCATGCCCAGGATTTTCTGAACTCAAGGCCATGTTCTTCCCACCACATTGTACTGCCTTTTGGACACTCCATTATGATGGCAGATGGAAAAAAGAGTAAACTGCCCCATAGGGTTTTCAAGGAGTGACTGGTAGATTCAAACTGCCGACCTTTTGGTTAGCAGTCCAACGCTTAACCACAATGCCACCAGGGCTCCATAAAGAGCTTAAAACAAACAAACAAACAAACAAACAAGCCCATTGCCATGGAGTCAATTCCAACTCATAGTCGACCCTATAGGGCAGAGTAGAACTGCCCCATAGGGTTTCCAAGGAGCAGGTGGTGGATTTGAACAGCCGACCTTTTTGGTTAGCAGCCATAGCACACCATACGCACACACTGCACCACCAGGGCTCCATAAAGAGCTTAACGTGGAGTGAATGTCTATAGTTACTGTTGTTGCTGTTCTAGGCTGACTGTCACCAGCATCAGAGAGCCTCCCCCTGCAGAAGGGTAGAGAGACATGTTATAGCCATGTTCAGATGGCAGGAGTTTTGCCCTGTGGCACAAGAGTTAACACTTCTTGGCAAGATCCTCCATCCTGGCCTTGAGTGGTGCATCTCTGTGAGGCAGATGTTAGCTCTGAGGCGAATCTCATTCTAATGACTGCCCTGGGCCCCCAGTAAGAAGCTAATGATCACAGGGAGACAGACCTTCAATTGGTCACCGTTTGTGGTGACTCCTCTGAACAGGAACTGTGCTTAGAGGTGGGAATACTACTCAGACGTCCCCCGGCACCACAGACCACATGGTCCACTGAGGTAACAGACACTGAACAGTTCAAGCCATTACACATGAAATGAGGGTTAGAAAAGGTTAAGTTCAATTGCCATGTGTGGTCAGAGAGATAATGGGCTCCCCAAAGTGTCCACATCTCAATCCCCAGAGCCTGTGACTATGCTGCCTTACATGGCAAAAGGGGCTTTGTAGATGTAATGAAATTAAGGGTTTTGCTAGGTTTTCCTGGATTATCTGGTGCAGGGGGGGCAATGTAATCACAGGGTCTTTAAAAGAGGGAGGCAGGAAAGTCAGAGTAGTAGTAGGAGATGTGAGTCAGCTGTGCCGTCTTCCCACTGCTGCGAGGCCTCTCCAGCGATGGAGAACTGCTGGAGTACACTGTGTTCTCCAGCCTCCAGGTCTGCCGCTGAGTCTACTCAGATACCAAGCTCACTACCATGTCTCAGAGCCTAAATTTAGGCTGACCACTAGAGCAGTCATATTTACTTTGGTTACTGGACTCCGAGAGCCTCTGGCTAGCAGTTCAGAGAAGATTCGAAACCCTAGTTGATCCATGCTGGCTGGGAGGGGGCTGTCATGTGATAGGGGCGCTCTAATCTTTGGCAGGTTCACAAAAGAGACATCTCATAGCTGGTGGGGGAGGGTGTAGGAGGAGGTGGACAGGGTGGGTGGGAAAGTCCTCTTGTCCTCAGGCAGACACAGGGAATGAGACAGCACCAGAAACTCCATCTGGTGTGACTAAATTGGGCCATGGCAGTGATGTGACTAACCTAGAAAGAGCTGACATCCAGAGGTCATGAAAAGCGTCTGTCTGTGCAGGGTAGGCCTGACTGCTCGGTGCTTGTACCATGTGGGGCTCTGTGTCCTAGAAACACTGGCTTCGGAGTGGCCACATGGCCTTGTGAGAGGACTGGGACTTGAATAGCTCAGGGGAGCTAGTCAGACAAAAGCTACAGAAAAATCAATTCGCTGACACACAAATCTCTGCTGAGTACATCCCACAC
>NW_004443957.1:7654041-7654818 GCF_000243295.1 Trichechus manatus latirostris | reverse complement strand
CAACAAAATTAAATCACTGAGAAATTATTTCCACCTTCACCCCAAAAACCTTTGCTTCTTTTTGATCAGAATAACCAGGTCCAGTTTCACAATGTTGTCCTCGGACCAGGAGAAGTGACTTGCACCATTTCACACATGGAAAGATCAGGGTTGAGACCAGCACAGTGAGTACCTGAGGGAAGGGACATAGCTTTGCAGAGACAGTCCCTCCTACTACCCAGTTGGGCTCTACCACTGGGAGACCAGGAGGCCAGGGCACTGGGGTCCTCACGTGCTGAAAGCTGCTAGCCCCTGGGGAGGTGTGAGCCAGGCGACCTTTCCAAACTGGCATCAAGAAGAAACAGGGTTGCAGCACTATTCACAATAGCCAAAAGGTGGAAACAACGTAAATACCCATCAACAGATGAATGGATAAACACAAAATGGTATATAATACAATCGAATACTACTCAGCCAGTAAGAGAAATGAAGTCTTGATACATGCTGCAATATACATGGAACTTGAAAACATTATGCTGGATGAAATAAATCAATTACAAAGGACAAATATGGTATGGATCTTGCTTACATAAAAAGACAAGAACAGGCAAATGTATAGAGAACAGTCTATTAGTGGGTACCAGGGGCAGGAGGGAGGGAAAAGGAAGGGTTATTGCTAATGGAGTCATACTGAGTTTCAGTTTACAATGATGGAAAAATCACATAGATTAAGGGTAGGCTTGCATAGTCAATTAATGTAATTGCTGTCAATAAGTAGTACACCTGTAAAAAGTCAAA
>NW_004443957.1:7651564-7652591 GCF_000243295.1 Trichechus manatus latirostris | reverse complement strand
AAGCAATCATATGCTTTTCATTCAACCAGCGAGTGCCTTTTGAGCCCCTACCTTGGGCCAGCACTGCTGGCCAGAGATGCAAAGAGAAAAGGCAAAGTCCTCTCACCAAGACATACAGGCTCATGGGAGAAGGTCCACCCTAGGGTGAGACCCGCTAGAGCCTCCGTGACTCCATGCTTCAGGTAGGTATGGTAGGGAGGGAGCTGCTGCTCTTTTCTGATCAACTTCTATGTAAAACCCTGTCATTAAAGACATCCCAAGAGGCTTATGGATGGATGCTGCCACCTCAGTCCCCTCTCAGGTGCAATTATCTTGGGGCACACTGGGTAGTCCTGGGCATGTCTCCTGGGGGGATGTTCATGTATACATGCCTGCTCAGTACAGTAGCCACTAGCCACATGTGGTGATTTAAACCTAAACTAAATAAAATTTAAAATCCGGTTCTTCATTCACACTCACCACTTTTCAAGTGTTCCACAGCCACATATGGCCAGTAGATGCTGTATTGGACAGCACAGATACAGAACATTTCTGTCATTGCTGTAAGTTCTGTTGGACATTCTTACTACACAGATAATTGCAATAAATATGATTCACACAGAGGGGAGGGGCTGAAGCCAGTTGAGGTGGGAGACGGATGTTGACATGAGTGGGGTGAGGAAAGGCTTCTCTGAGGAGCAGCACCTTAGCTGAGCCTCAAGCCGAGGCTCCTGGCTCTCCAAGCAGTCAGAGCCCCAAACCGTGACCTCAGCTTGAGTGTGGATGCCCTTAAGTCCAAGAGCCCTTCCTCCTCGTTCCACATACGGCCCCGTGTCTTTTCATCCACTCTCTGGTTCCAACTGCCATCTATCAGAGATTTTCAGCTGAGGCTGGAGGGCTGTTAAAACTCAAATTCCTGGGCTCAATCTCCAGAGTTTCTGATCAGTAGTTCTGGGTGGGGTCAGAGAGTGTACATTTCTAACAACTTCCCCAGGGACCACACTTTGAGTACCACTGGTATGATTTAAAGAACCTCATCCACTCATTC
>NW_004443957.1:7647147-7649832 GCF_000243295.1 Trichechus manatus latirostris | reverse complement strand
TCTTAACCAGTTACAGTGCAGAACTCAGCTATGAGGCCTTTTAAGTCATGATACTCCTGATGTTTTGGAGACACAAGGTCTGAGACCACACAGATCTTAGAGACCCCAGGGGATTCTTCTTAGGCATGAGAAAGATCTTACAGCAAGAGCACTATTTTTGTTTGTTGGCTTTACTTTTTTTCTGATTAGAAAAGCAAACGTATGTGTTACAGCAGAAATTTTGCAAAGTAGAAAAACTAAGAAATCCACCATTTTCCTACCACTTGAGGTGACCGCTCTTACCATTTTGACATAAATTCTCTCTTAATTATCTAGTGCTGCTATAACAGGAATACCACAAGTGGGTGACTTTAACAAACAGAAGTTTATTCTCTCACAGTGTAGGAGGCTAGAAGTCCACATTCAGGGTGCCGGCTCTCTCTCTGTCGGCTCTGGAGGAAGGTCCTTTCTCGTCTGAGTTTCTGCTCCTGGGCAAACTTCATGTGTCTTGGCATCTGTCTTCCCCCATCGATTACTTTACACACACACACACACACACAATATGTTTGAGATTATACTGCACTCAACTTTGTATCCTGTTTTTTTGTTTGTTTGTTTGTTTTGTTTTTTTAATTAACAGTCTCTTGTGAGCATTTCCCATGGCATTAAAAACTCTCTATGAACAAAATTTGAATGGTTATGGAATATTCCATCATATAGATGGGCCATGATTTCACAGTGCCCCTCCCCTAAAGCATATTTATTTTGTTTCCTATTTAATAAAATTACAAATAATTCTGGGATAAACTTCTCTGAAATACTTCTTAATCTATAGCACTTGCCAAATTTTGGCATCTCTTCTCCCTAAAGCTCTTCTGCTTCCCCTAGGAAAATGGACTGGACTACGAAGCCTGCTTGGTTGCTCAGTGTGATGCCCTGGTTGATGCTTTAACTCGGCAGAAAGCCAAATTGCTCACCAAGGTTACTAAAGAGAGGGAACACAAGTTGAAGGTAAGTACCACGATGGCTGATACACTTAATCCCCACTACATCCTCTGCATCCAGGATTGAGTAAAGCAAGCAGTAGGCACCAGGTAACTAGTAGTTGAGTAAGTGGATGACTGAATGAATGAAAGAAGGAAGAGATGAGTGGGTTGGCCCATGCTTAGTTACACTAATGCAACCGTGACACAGCCCCCGCCCCCCTTTTACTGAAGCCGATCAACATCCATGCTGTCCTTACAAAGCTGGAGCCAGACCCTCTGTATCCTGCTGTTTTAAAGTTACAATCCCACCCTCTCCCATCTCTACTAAGTCCTCATTTTCTGTTTTAGGCCTCCTCCTGTTCTCACCTGACTTGCAGAGCAGAGGGGATCCATGACAGTGACTAGGCTTTGCTCCTTGCAGGTCTCTAACTCTGCCCTCTTCTTCAGGTTCTTTCTGATGGCCTATGCATTCAATAATCAGTAATAGTAATATGGCCAATTTCCAGCAAGGGACACACAGGGCCTTCCCTTGTAGATACTAAGTCCCTGGGGTGGGTCAAGGGCCCCTGAATACTCTGCATTGATGAAGTCCTGGCTCATTGTCCAGGGAGTGCAATGTATTTTAAAGACATTTCCTAACTGAATCAGAAACTATTACTTTCAAGGAAAGAAGGAATGAATGTTGGGAATGATCCATGGTTTAGAAGTGAAACAGCTAAAGCCCACTCAGCAAGTCAGAAGCAAGACCAGAAGCTGGTGGCCGGTCATGCAGAGGGTTTCTGAGTATGTACATTGTCTACTTTACCATCCAGAGTTCAGAAGATTTGCTCTGGTGGGCATTGTGGCCCCCTTGTTGGGAAGTGGGTCCCAGGAGAGAGTGCACATGGCGCTCAGGAGCACAGTAGAGAGGAGGAAGTGTAGGACATATCAGACCAGGGCCACCTCCTCCATGTGCTTTTGTGTTATTTCTATGACTCTCACTGCAGCCCGGCTGCTTACTCTCTGATAAGACAGTTTCCAAAGGATCCTTTTCATTGCAGATGGTTTGGGATCAGATCAACCACTGCACATTGAAGCTGCGCCAGTCCACAGGGTTGATGGAGTACTGCCTGGAGGTGATAAAAGAGAATGACCCCTCCGGGTTTCTACAGGTGAGCCCACTGCTGAAGGATACCAGCTGGGCGTGGCTTCCCTCTTCCACCTCCACCACCACACCCCAGACAAGCCGTAGCTTTAGGCAAGATCCCTTTCAGTGGCTTGGAGTCGAGTAGCTTCTCCTTTGCTCAGTGATTCCAGGAGACCTAGGTTCTCCCTAGGCTCTGCCTCTTACTAGCTATGACCTGGATCTGCTTTGTCTAAACAAGGAGGTTAAAGGCCAGAACCACCAGGGCTGAAATGCTATGCTTTTATGCTTGGATTTCTGTGCTCCCCTCTCCTTTGCCCAAATGGGAAAGAACACTCTTTGCTAAACAAGCTGGACAGATCCCAGTGGGAGAATCGAGTTAGCAGAATCCACATGGTCCATCAACACGTAGCATCCTACAGGCCTCGGCAGGTGACCACTGCCTACAGTGAGCAGTGCAGCCATACTGGTCATCTCTCCAGCACATCAGATGACTCAGAGTCATAAAGTCTCTCAGGAACGTGGTCATGATTCAGATAGGAATTCAGTCACCTGTTTGTGAGGAAAATGGTGAATCCTTCTGATTATTCCCCAAAA
>NW_004443957.1:7643940-7646926 GCF_000243295.1 Trichechus manatus latirostris | reverse complement strand
GGGTTGTTAACCAATGACAAAAAACAATATGTGTACTGTTCAATGGGAAACTAGTTTGTTCTGTAAACCTTCATCTAAAGTACAATTAAAAAAAAAAAAAAAGAAATTTCTGAGTAAGCAGAACTTCCCAGTGCAGGACAGCAGATGTGGTCCAGGGCCGGATTACCCAATAAGCAAGGTAGGCACAGGCCCAGTTGTGTCTTCCCTCCCAACTGCAGTACACAATTTCACCTGTCCCCCACCACGTCAAAGATGTGGTGAACCCCACGTGAAATTTCTCACCACAGATTAGCAAGTAAATACAATTAAGCCAGTGTGTACCTTGCTCAATGCAAGCCGGTGTGTACTGGGCTTACTGGTTAATCTGCCCCCTGACCACCCGACAGAGCTATGGTTGTGATGCCATGAGAGTTTAGAGCAGGGATTCCAGAACAACTCAGAGGAAACAAGTTAGGGGGAGGGAATTTCAAAGTTCTGGGAATATGGGATATGATTTCTTCAGACCCTGGGACAGATTATTAATATATTTCACTTTGTAAAATACTAGCTCTAACAAAACTGATATAATGAAGAATGCTCTTGTATATTTAAAAAACATTATTTGTTTTACAAAAGAGTTTAGCCCAATTTCTTCAATAGCAAGTGCTTCTTTACACTGAATATAACTACATTTTAAATATATGATTTAAACAATACAATGAGTTTTATAACAGTCATACATGGCAGGGGTGGTATTTACTCTCTGAAGTGTGCCTGAGGGCACACGTTTAGCACAGACCCTTCTTGTCCCTAAGCCATAAAGTTGAAACCTTACCCTTTCTTCATCACTGCTGCATGATTTCTCCTTTGCAAGTCGAAACCCAAACCCCTCTGCTTCCTTTAAGATCTCAGACGCCCTGATCAAGCGTGTCCAGGTATCTCAGGAACAGTGGGTGAAAGGTGCCCTGGAGCCCAAGGTGTCTGCGGAGTTCGACCTGACTTTGGACAGTGAGCCGCTGCTGCAGGCCATCCACCAGCTGGACTTCATCCAGATGAAATGTAGGGGTGAGCCGTGGTTGGCCCTACTTCCATACTTCTCTCTGGAGAGGCATGCAGTCTAAGGGGAAGCTTAGAGCCATTGGAAGATGGGTGATGTGTAGAGCATGGCAGAATGATGCTTTCTCTGGGGTCACATCTAAGCCCAGCCCTCCACTGTGTGACCGAGGGCAGGGTACCCCCAGGCTGAGCCCTAGTCTTCTAATTTATAAAATGAGGGTTGTCCGCCCATTCAGAAAGATTTACTGAGTGCCTACATGTGCTAGGCATGATTCTAGGAGCTCGGGACACAGCAGTGAACAAGTCTACTGATTCTCACATAAGATTGAACTTATATTCTAGTGGAAGGAATAGATACTAAACAAATAAACATACAATATAATGTCTGATAGTGGCAGGTGCTGTGATGAAAAGGCAGGAGAAGGAGGCAGTGGTAGAGGTGTAGGAGGGGTATTGGAGGTGAGAAAGAGTGGGCTGGTGTCATGGTTTGAATTATGTCCCCCAAAAAATGTGTGTATCAATTTGGCTAGGCCATGATTCCTGGTACTGTGTGATTTTCCTGTATGTTGTAAACCTGCCTCTATGATGTTAATGAGGGAGGATGGGTGGCAGTTGTGTTAGTGAGACAGAACTCAGTCTAGACTGGATTGTGTCCTGAGGCAATCTCTTGAGATACAAAAGACAGAAGTGAGCAGTGAGACAGAGGGACCTCATACCATCAAGAAAGCAGTGCCAGGAGCAGAGCGCGTCCTTTGGACTGGGGTCCCTGCGCCGAGAAGCTCCTCTTCCCGGGGGAACACTGATGAGAAGGCCAACAGAGAGAAAAAGCCTTCCCCTGGAGCTGACACCCTGAATTTGGACTTTTAGCCTACTTTGATTGTGAGGAATGTTTCTCTTCGTTAAAACCATCCACTTGTGGTATTTCTGTTATGGCAACACTAGATAACTAGATAACTAAGACAGCTGGAGTGGATAGAGACAATGTAGGGGAAGAGCATTCTACGTGGCAGAGGGATGACAAGTGCAAAGGCCCTGGGGCAGGAATAAATTTTCTGTATTCTAAGAACAGCAAGAAGGTCAGAGTTGAGAGCAGAATGAACAAGGGGGAGAGTGGTAGGAAATGAAGTCAGAAAGCAACAGAGGGCCAGATAGCATCAGAGTTAAGTAAAGCTTGCATAACATGCCCCAGTGATAAAGTTAGCAAGTGATAGCCAGAACCAAAGTCATGTTCTATACACTACCTCCCCCAGAGATGCCAATGTATATTTATGAGAGGAAGTAAAGGCGTGTTAGTTGTTTTAATGTTTTTGAACCAAGATATCAAAGGACTGAAGGTCACATCTGTGGAACCTGTGAACTCAAACCCTCCTTTGCAAAATACTTGGCCATTTTTAAATTCAAGAAAAAGCAAGTCTCTCACACAATGCCAAGCTCACTTCCACACAAAACTTTGCACCTCAGAGGTGTTTGAAAATGCCACCTGCTCTAAGTGCAACTGAGGTGTCATGAGTGGCAGAGTGGGTGTGAGCCTGATGGAAGGGAAGGACCCTTGTAACCTGTAGGGTGCAAGAGTGCCTGCAGACGCTGCTCCTGATTGTGTGGAGGTCAGAGGTGAAGCCGGAGGGCAGAGTGAGGAAATGAGGACCCAGCAGAGCTGTAGGGGCCGAGAGCAAATTCTTACACACCTGTGAAATGAGGGCCTGGGGGATCAGGTTGTGCTCAGCCATCCCTGAAACCAAATGTGTAATCAGGAAAAGGATTTCACCCAACCGAACTGTCAGCTAATCCTAGAAGGTCTGCCCTAATATGTAAAGCCAAATTGATGAGTTTGTCTATTTTTTCCTCATTTTTGTCTGCTTTTTGCTTCAACTCTTTGATAGCTCTGAATATTAGAGATTTGAATTCCCTACTGGGTAGTTCTAGTGCCTTTCCTTCTACTGGAAAGTCATCT
>NW_004443957.1:7613236-7642940 GCF_000243295.1 Trichechus manatus latirostris | reverse complement strand
GAAATTTTTGAAATGGTGTATCTTTGGCTATGTGTATTTTCACCAAAAAAAAAAAAAAAAAGGTTGAGAATTTAGAGGGTTACTATGTTGTGGGGTTGTTAACCAATGTCATAAAACAACATGTGTACTACTGTTGCATGAGAAAGTATTTGTTCTGTAAGCCTTCACCTGAAGTACAATAAAGTAGAAAAAAAAAGAAAAGTTCCCAGGGATCCCACCAGGGCGGCTGCGTAGACCGAGGAAGTAGCTCCCAAGCAGCACAGTACAGCCTGGCTAGAAGGGGCTCCCAAGCCAAGAAAAGAAAAAGAAAACAAACAAACAAGCAGAGCAAATTTAAAAAAAAAGAAAAGCCCCAGGGATCCCACCAGCATGGCAGCACAGGCCAGGAAGCAGTTCCACAGTTGAGTGGTGCTTCACAGCCTTTCAAGAAGAAGCAAAGATGGCACACAGAGGCAGGTGTTTGAGAGAAAGGGTGGGTGGTGAGAAGTACAGAAGAAACCAAAAGAAGCAGGAAAAAAGCAACACCAGCAACAAATGGCACTCAGGGAGCTGCCCAGTGTGGGTGGGTGGAATCCAAGTGGCACAGGGCTGAAGACGGTGCTTCCTGGCCAAGAGACTGTGGCTGCAGAAAGCAGAGGAGGCCGAGCAGGGGTGAAGTAGAGTGGAGGGTGGGAAAGCATATATCGCTGGTTGCCGGTTGTTCTGTCTCCTGCCAGGAGCTCTGTGAAGCTGCTTTCCTGAACTCCCTGTCCACTGATCTCCAATGTGGGCAGGGTGAATCCAAGTGGCAGGGACCTGCACTTCCCGGTCGGCCAAGCTACTGCAGCCAGCTATGAAGTGGCAGAGGTCGAGTAGGCGGAAGAAGGATGGGGTGTGGGAAGGCGTATATTTCTGGTTACCGGGTGCTCTGTCTCCTGCTGGGAGTTCCGTAAAGCTGCTGTCCGCTCCTGTCTGCTGATCTCCAACAGGAGTCCCAGATGGTGAATCCATGCTGTGTTAGCTGTTAGGGGATCTCTTCACGTATCTCTCCTTGCTGTCAGTTTCTTATTCCATTCAGAGCTTGGTTAGTTCCTTATCTCTTCATTTGATGCTTAGGGTTCCAGGATTGATGTTCCTCTCTGTTTTACTTAGTTTTCAGGTCTTTGCTGTGGAGTGACGGCATGGTGCATCTGTCTATAGTGCCGTGTTGGTTCCGCTCCCCTGTAGAGCCAAACTGAAATATGCAGTTGTTACAAAACTGATGTTGGTATTTTCCCAAAAACAATAGTGTGGAATATATATAGTTTCTAAAATCTCTTGAACCTGAACGCAGCTAGAAAATAAAAACATTGTCTCAATATCACCTTAATAGAACTTGGGGCACATTTGATGAAATCCCCCAGTCCACGGGTAGACTGTCTAATCCTCTAAGATCACTTCCCTTTCCCGGATCTAGTTCCCTTGGCCCCTTAAATGCTTAGCCAGAGGTTTCAATGCTATTATACAAAGTGAAGCCGGGCCCAGCCCAGGGGTGAGCTGCATGCTCACAGTCAGTGCTGCCCCTGTGGAGAGGGCTCCACAGAGGTCCCGGGAGGGACATGAATATACACTCTGTTGGAATTCCTTTGAGCTCTCCATAGGTCAGAGAATCAAAACCAATGATTCTCAACAGTGGCGTCACTGCGGTTGGTGTCACCCAGTGCAGTAACTCATGGTTTCATCCCCCCATGCTAATTACCACAATATTGTAGCTAAAATCACAGAAAATTTGACAAAATCATTGACTATAAAAACCCCAGCAGCAACGAAAACAACAGCATGTGCTTTTGGAAGTGACAAGACTATGTGATTCGAAGCATAATTATAATTGGGTAATAATGACAGAGCACGTTAGAAGGTTCAAAAAGTAAATTAGCATAGAGTTTTAGCCTTGTAGGTAAACTGATACGTGTAAGCTGGGTTTACAAAAAAAATTTTTGTTGTTTTAACTAACTACAGGGATATTTTATTTAAAAAAGAATAAATTTCTGCTGAAACAATGCACAAAAATTTTATAGACAGTCATTTTGGTGTCACCCCCTCTGACAATGTCACTCAATGTGGTACACACCCCCGTGCCCCTCTAGTGATGCTACTGATTCTCAGTGGAGGGTGGGAAGAGGGACTCCCTTATTTATGGCCTACAGATTCAGAGAGTGGAGGCCTCTGCTATGCCCCATCCTGGGATTCCAATACCCCTGGGATTGAGAAGTGTAGTCACCTATGCTTGCCCTCATCCCCAGCCCCACTGGGACTGTGGCCCCTTGGCTGAGTGGTGCATATGAGAGGCTGGGAGGGAGTGACTACAGGTGGCCAGGGAGCAGGAACAGGGACAGGACAGGGTGGCATGCTAACCTGTGACCCCACCCCCAGTGCCGCCGGTTCCACTGCTGCAACTGGAGAAGTGCTGCACCCGCAACAACAGCGTTACGCTGGCCTGGAGGATGCCGCCCTTCACCCACAGCCCCATGGATGGCTATATCCTGGAGCTAGACGACGGCGACGGCGGGCAGTTCCGGGTAAGCCTGCCTGGCTGGGTCCAAACCCTGCCTTGCCTCTGGGCCTGCCCAGGCGCTGCCCTTAGATCTGAACCACCCGACAGGGCCTCATGCATGGTCACAGAGCCATTGTGAGGTCATGGGAGACAAGAAACTTCTCCACTGAGGGCTAGCAGAGGTATAGGTCACAGAGAAAACTCAGGTAAGTTTCCTGTGAAGACTGCCACAGGGGTGGTGCTAAGGATGCTCTGCCTGGGGCTGAAGCAGAGCTCAGATTAGGTGTCACCTGCACATACCTACTCCCAGTTAACACTGCCAGTCCAATCATAGTTACTTGTCAGCACCCTCTCAAATACCATTCGCTTCACACAGCTTCCCCAACCCACAGTCAACTGCTGTGCTCCTGCCGGGTTTTAATACACCTGGCCTCTTTGATTCACTGATTATTTCACCTGAGTTGGTCTTGTTTCTCTGAAGGTATAGGTTTCTGGAGAATAGAAAGCATTATCTGGCCTCTCCTTACAATCCCTTGTCTACCTGGCACGGTGCAGGGTATGTAGAAGACGTTAAAGAGTTGGTTGTTGGATCGGAATCACTTTCTACATTCATGTCCCCATTGATGGCATATCGTGGGGACAACAAATACAACTTCTAATCCCCTATCTTATATAAACCCTAGGACAGCCCCTTACGTCGCCCCAGGCCCCCCTGAGAGCCCTCTACCTTGAGATTCCACACTGTTAAGTTCGGGTTGCTATTAAGTTGTGTTGACCACCAGGAAGCACTAACTCTAGGCCTTCTCAGTTCTTGTCCATTCTAACCCCAAGAAAAGTAAATAGACTCATTCTGACAAGACACTGCAATCATAACAAACATTGCTTTTCTTCTCCTGGGAAGTGACACTCATTTAACAATCCTTATTGAAGGCCAACATTCCTTTTGTTTCTCTCAATGGGATTCATGTCATTTCATTTTCTGTTTAAAAGATGCTCTACAAGAATGTAAGAGTTGGGAAATAACTGCAGCACTCCCTTGGAGATTGAGCCCATGTGAATATGGGCCATTTAGAGAAGTGAGAAGATGAGGTATTTGAGTCAGGAGCAGCATGCTCAGTCACTGGGTCTAGCCCATTTGCTACTGTTCTGCAGATAAGCTCCTCTACTGGAAACCAGGAAGGGAGCCTGTGTTTCTGAAATGAGAAGAAAGAAAAGACTGTTTGAGAGTTATTCAAAGGAACAGCCAAATAAACAAGGCCTCTCCCCTTTGAGAGATGACCACTAACCAAAGCTAGATCCAAGGGCTAGTTTATGAGAAAGAAGATGTTATGGTGGGGAAAGTGGGAGCTTTGAACACAGGCAGACCTAAGTTTGAATTTTCAGTCCTAAACGGATTAGCTGTGATCTTGGGCTTGTTCTCTACCTTCTCATATCTTGAACTTGTGTGTAAAATATGAAAAATAATAAAAATGTCTTAGTGTTGTTGTGAGAATTAACGTGCCTTATACAATGCCTGACACACAGCTATTATTATTAATAACATATATTAACAAGAGAAGAGTAGATTCCCCCTAAACAATCAGGCAGGAAAGACCTTTTAGACAAACTAAGTAGAATATAATGAAATAGGAGAGGTGTAAGACTATGGATTTGGAGGGCTTCATAGGAGAAGGGTAACTTTGAAATAAATGGGAAACAAAATAAATCCCTGGAAAAGGATTCTTGGGGTCTAATGCAGAAATGTCTCACCCTCTTGGGAGACCAGGGTAAAAAGCAGCTCCAGGAGGGCCAAGGAAGAAGACTAGGGATAGGGGTGGAGTATACCTCTCACTCCGGGTGTAGTTCCAACCCAGATCAACTTTGAACCAGTCTGTCTTTGGTCAAGACCTTCCTTCTGTCTACTTTGTCCCCTTATATGTAATAACCCTTCTTTAACAAATGTTGGTGATTTTGTTTATTGAATTGCACTACTCTGGTTTTCTAGTTTAAATTCCCATTGAAATCCAAAAATTTTCTATTGCTCTACCAGAGGAGGAAGAGATTCCTCATGGCTATGCCCATGGAGGGATTGATACTTCCCCAGGGCTCCAGAGCCCCAGGTCTCGTCTAGCAGGGTGTCGGGTAACAACCCAGCAGCGTCCAGACCCAGAGTCGGCTGTGTAGCTAAAAGACCAAAGAAAGACTCTGGAACCAGCAATCAGGACATATGGTTTATTGGGGGAACTTACATACAGGACAGTCCAGGGCGGTGGCTGGACCAGAATAGCACTCTGCTCCCGCCTAGCAAGGGACACAACCTTATATACAGTTCCAGCTGGGGCTACCATTTATTGTTTTTCTTCCAAGTCCCTGAGCAGCTAGCACTCCCAGGGACTACATGTTCAAGTTCAGATGTTTTTCTTTCTGTTAATAAGGTGTTCCTCAGCCTTGGCCTCCGACCCAGTCACACTACTCTGGGCCTTGTACCTTAGCCCAACTTCGTCCACAGCATGCCTCAGGGACAAGCAAAGCTGCCCCCATTAGGAGGGGATGCATATAGCTGAATAGCATTACCCTACACAGGGGTTGACCTTGTCAGAAGCAGGAAGTTTCTCGGGCTGAGTCCTTGCTGGCTGCAGGGTGTGATGCCTTCCTCCCTAGGACCCCATCATCACAACTCACAGTCTCACAGAGGAGCCGGCCCAGCCAATCCATAACGGGTCTGTGCTCTACTCTGGCAATGGCCTTCGACCTAGCCACGACTGATTGAAATCTTACCTATTCAATCGCATCTGTTGAGGTGGTAATACCATTAATGTCAAATTGTTGCATAGGAGTCATTTCCTAAGAGAAAATTTCCAAATAATGGTAAGTCTAATGGCCTTGCTTTTCTTCAGGAAGTGTATGTTGGCAAGGAGACCCTGTGTACCATCGATGGCCTTCATTTCAACAGCACCTACAATGCCAGGGTCAAGGCCTTCAACTCTTCGGGTGTCGGGCCTTACAGTAAAACTGTTGTTCTGCAGACATCTGACGGTGAGTCCTGTGCGCAGTATTGATCAGAGCAGCACATTCAGGGATTGTGGATGGTCTCCTAAGGGAGGCAAATAGGCCCCCAGACCCAACTCACAGTTCACCCCATGGACTGTGAGGAACTGTCAGCAGTTAAGATGGGAGCGGGTAGAGTGAAGGGGTGGGCTGCCAGATAAGGCACAAGTCCCACCAGCTTTGTCTCTGCTCAGCACGTGCCACATTCAGGGGCAGATTATTACCAAAAGGCAAGGTAAGCACAGTGCTTCCTTTGCTTACCAGATCATCTGTAGTGAACAGTTCACATTTCTTCACCACATCAAAGATTCGGCTTCTAGGTACGGCTGGCAACTGTCTCTCTCCCAACCTCACAGCACCTTCCTACAGAATTAAAGCCTCTTTTCAAATTTACAGTCCCTGACAGGGGCAGACGACCCAGTAAGCAAGGTAAGCACAGGCTTACTTGGTAATCTGTAGTGAACAATTTCATGTGAGTTTCACCATATACTGAGAAACTGAATGGGAAACCTGCTTCAGGACTACACACAAGCTGAGAAATGAACATCCCTTCCCCCCATTTTGTTGGACCTGTGAAATGAGACTAAAAGTCGAGTGGCTCAGGGGGGCTAACATTCACCCACTTCCAAAGGGCTGAAGTGGGGGCAGGACATCCCCAGAGGGGACCAGGTGGCATTGGTGCCTCACGGTGACTCACATCGCCCTAGAGTGGAGCCTTTCTCTCAGTGGTAACACATTCCTCAGATGCTCAGTGGAAGAGCCCAGATCTGATGGTTTTTGTACTTAGCTGTGTCTTTTCGGTGCTTGGCAACAAAAGCACATTAACATTCAGATAGATGTTGAGTGTCTGAGTCCTTCTTGAGGAGCAATAATATAAATAGAGAACTGCACTCCAAAAATAGTCTGCCCTGTCAAGCAGGGCAAGACCCAGCCAGGTTGCAGAGGTCCCCGTTCTCCACTGGCTCCAAGGATGGTGTTCATCCTGTATTTATTGTCATTATTTACTTTGAGTGCCCCTGAGACAAACACGACACACCTGATTGCCTCTCAGGGCAGGAGGAGCAGGAGTAGAAGCAGCAGCTGCGTGAGGGCAGCCTGGTGCTACTTTCCTGAAATCCGTGCCAATTGCAGAGCCGCTTTGTAAACCACATAGCCCGCTACTGTTCTGCCCCGTGAGCCTATCGGCCTCAAGGTGGACAGTTCTTGTCTGGCACTGTGGGCTCCCTGCCCACACCTGGAAGGCTCTAACGAGCAGAAGGTGCATAACCTACGGGCTGTGGAACAGGAGGATGAGCTTTGTGGCTCATCACTTCATTTTTCTGTGCCTCCAATCTCCCACCCACAAAGTGGGCCACCATATCTCCTTCCTCTTTAGCTCCTACCAGTGCATGGAGCATTTGGAAGGTTGCTAGAAACCAAGGCTCCACGAAACGCATTTATATTTGGGGCTTTGAGGCCAGTGTGTCTGTGTTCCTTGGCAAGGTTGGGTTCATGGGATTGGAACTTAGATGAACACAGAGCAGGGAAGGGAGTGCATGTGCCCGCATGTGTGTGTGTGGTACTTGTGTGCACCTGTGTGTGTACGTGCGTGTGTGAGTGTGTGTTGTGGTGTATGTGTGTGAGTGTGTGTGTGTGGTGATCATACTCGGAAGAACATTCGATGCTGAGTGCTGACTTCTGACAGGGAGAGACTTCATATCTCTGAGCCCAGGTTAGAAGACTGTTGGTTAGATTCCTGACCGTCCTCCTCTTGTCTCCTTCCTTTCCAGTGGCCTGGTTCACATTTGACCCCAACTCCGGCCACCGAGACATCATTTTGTCCAATGATAACCAGACAGCCACCTGCAGCAGCTATGACGACCGGGTGGTGCTGGGCACGGCCGCATTTTCCAAGGGTGTGCACTATTGGGAGCTGCACGTGGACCGGTACGACAACCATCCGGACCCCGCCTTTGGGGTTGCCAGGGTCAACGTGGTCAAAGACATGATGCTGGGCAAGGATGACAAGGCCTGGGCCATGTATGTGGACAACAATCGCAGCTGGTTCATGCACTGCAACTCCCACACCAACAGGTGCGCCGCCCCCGCCTCACCTCCCTTCCTTGGACAGAGAGGAGTTTGGGAATGAGGGTTCCCATTGGGCTAGTGTCCCCTCTGTGCTTTCCCACACCAGGCATCAGAGACATGGAGGGTTCAGCACTAGGTCTACCACTTACAGGTGGCTTTGACTTCAACCAGATAGAATTGACCACTGCCTCCAGCCCAAATGAGAGTATCTAACAGAGAGTGGAAGGGCATCGGCCCAAATAACTTTCCCCGTCTACTCATTTCCCAAAGTTGTTCAGTGAGGTGCATGATGGGGATTCTGCTGTGATACTTTACGAGAACTTTTTCAAGTAAAACTTGGGTTTTCTTTTGGGTTCTGCTACCCTTTTCTTTACACATAATCAATCAAGTCTCCGTCAGTGTGGAGCTAACTGGGCTGGTACCGTCACAGCTGTGACCGAGTCTCTGTCAGAGGTTTATCCACCTCCACCTCCCACAGCCCACTCTTGGGGGTGTGCAGCCTAGGCAGTGCCCCCTAACAGGGCTGTGCGGAGGGAGGATCATCACGGTCAGTGTTCACAGCTCTGTCAAGGGTCCGCAGCTGCTGCTTCACCCTGAGGCTAGGCCCTGAGAATAGTGTGCCCAGGTGGGCATGGGAGACATGGGTCCTGGGAGAGACAGGCTGTGTTGCTGATGGGGCCTCGAAGGGACAGGATGGGCAGGTTCATGCTGCGGGCCGGGGGCACTCTGGGGCTGCAGTGGAGAGATGAGCCTGGGTCTCTCATGGGACTTCTGGGCTCCTTGGTCTCTCTGTAGACACACCGACAGCAGTGAGACCCACTTCGGTGCTTCTCCTTCTCTTCCCCGCAAAGGGATTCTGTGCTTCTACTTTGCCAGAGTGTGTGTGGCTGGGGTGGGGGTGGGGGCGGGGATGGAAAATCCCTGAGGAAACAGAGAGTTACTGCAGCCTGGAGCTACTTCCTGGGCTGCTAAGAGGTCATTCCACAGCTAGGAGGAGTGAGGTGCCTTCAGGGAGGTGATCTCACTAAGCCCCAGCTTTCAGGGTCAGCCTCTAGCTTCTGCTTGGCAGCTCCGGCAGATGGCCTCTAGGGGTGACCTCCTCAGCTGGCAGACCAGGCCAGCTTCTCTCCCAGGGATGCCTGGTCTGGTCTGGGGTCAGTGTCTGAGGGGCCCTGAGGATCTGAGGGGGAGAGGGGATGGCTTCAAGTAGGCCAGGCCTCTCCCACCCTGCCTTTTCATCGGGCAGTGCCCCTCTCTCCAGTGGTCTGACAGTGTGCTCAGCCCAGTCCCTCTGCACCCTCTGCCTGGGCCCTGCAGAGTAACCCGACGCTGAACCTGCTGGCCACCGCCCGTCCCCCCACCCCCCACAGCCCGAGAAGGAGCCCTTCCCTGCCTGGCTAAATCCAGCCAAGCCCATCTCTGCTTGCTTAAGCTGAACCAGCGAGCCAGGAGAAACTCTGGTGATGGAAATAATCACAGTGAACATTTATTTTTTGTGTCCAACATAGTAGAAAGCACTTGACATATATTATCTCATTCGATCCTCACAGAAATGCTGTTATTATCATCATTTTACAGGTTATGAAACTGAGGATTAGAAAGATTAAGTGAACTGTCCCAAGGCACATAGCCAATTGGTGGCACCTTGTGGTCTGACCTCAGACCTCTGAGCACGCACTCAGTGAAAAATTCTGAAACCTCATGGGTGCTGGCTACAACATGCCTCTTAAGTGAGCCAGCAAAGATTTCTTGGCCTCTCACTGCCCTTGCCAGCCTCGTGGTGCCTTAGTCCAGTGTCATGGATTGAACTGTGTCCCCCAAAAAATATGTGTCAACTTGGTTAGGCCATGATTCCCAGTATTGTCTGGTTGTCCTCCATTTTGTGATTGCAATTTTATGTTAAAGAGGGTTAGGGTGGGATTGAAACACCCTCACTAAGGTCACATCCCTTATCCAATGTAAAGGGAGTTTCCCTGGGGTGTGGCCTGCACCACCTTTTATCTTACAAGAGATGAAAGAAAAGGGAAGCAAGCAGAGAGTTGGGAAACTCATACCATCAAGAAGGCAATGCTGGGAGCAGAGCACTTCCTTTAGACTTGAGGTGCCAGTCCAGAGAAGCTCCTTGACCAGGGGAAGATTGATGACAAGGACCTTCCTCCAAGAGCCGACAGAGAGAGAAAGCCTTCCCCTGGAGCTGATGCCCTGAATTTGGATTTGTAACCTACTAGACTGTGAAAGAATAAATTTCTATTTGTTGAAGCCATCCACTTGTGGTGTTTCTGTTATAGCAGCACTAGATGACTAAGACATCCAGTAAGCAGTCACTGTTGAGTTAACTCCGACTCATGGCAACCCCGTGAGTATCAGAGTAGGAGAGTTTTCAATGGCTCATTTTTCAGAAGTAGATCTCCAGGCCTCTCTTCTGAGGTGCCTGTGGGTGAGCTTGAACCACCAACCTTTTGGTTAGCAGCCAAGTGCATTAACCATTTGCACCACCCAGGGACACTGGTGCCTCAGTCAGGACCATAAAGAGCAGGGCAAGCAGAAGGAAATTGGGGGCGATGAGAAAGTGGGCAGGAGGAACCTCCACCTCTATTTGCATTACCTCAGTGCAGAGCAGATGCAGGTGAGAGAGCCTGAGGAGGGGATGGCAGTCACAGTGGTGAGGGGCAGAGGCCTGGTGACTGTGCCCCTGTGCAGACCTGGGCAGGGCACAACATTCCTCCCCCTCAGACTGCCGCTTACTGCCACCCAGTGTCAGTGCCAGAATTAGCACCAATGGGTCATTTCTAATTCACTTGCCTACCTGCAGAATCCTCCCCTTGGCCCCTAACACCCTTAGGAAAACTTGGCCTCTCAAGAAACCCCCACCAGCAGAACCCCCTCCAGCCATCCCTCATGAGAACTTGGAATCTCACAAACTCCTTTCACCACTTTTTCTGTGTTGAAACCCAGAGCTCCCCTCTCCCTGTGACACCATCAGCCTCCAGCTGATTAACCCATTCCTAATTAGGAAAGGACAAAAGCTGCTTTTTCCTGAGACAGGCACAGTAAAGCCAAGGCTAAGACCCCAGCTCTGTAGCTAAGGGAAGGAAGAGTCTAATGAATTTGGCCAGGGCAGCCAAAGGCCCTCCCAGGAGAGCGTTCCTTATTAAAGATTCATTCCCTCTCACTGGACATGAATTTCCACCAAGTTTAGAACCCATCATATGTAACATCGTGGGACTCTTAGCAAGAGCTTCATAATTTACATTCCCAAGGTTACACTTCTCGCCATTGGTGGGATGATGACTTAGAGGACCAAATTCCAGATTCAGCACTCACTCCTCGTGCAGTATGCTGCCTTTCAAGGTCCTAGGATATTTCTAGGAGCCCTGGTGGCACAGTGGTTAAGTGCTCGGCTGCTAACCAAAAAGTCGGCGGTTCAAACCTACCAGCCAATCCGCAGGAGGAAAGGTGTGGCAGTCCGCTTCTGTAAAGATTTACAGCCTTGGGAACCCTATGGGACAGTTCTACTCTGCCCTATAGGTACCTATGAGTCAGAATCGACCCAACAGCAATGCATATGGTATGGGTTTAGAATGTTTCTAAGGAATCCTTGTGGCACAATGGTTGAACACTCAGCTGCTATCTGAAAGGTTGGCAGTTTGAACCCACCTAGCGGCTCCACGGGAGAAAGATGTAGTGATCTGCTCCCGAAAGATTAGAGCCTACAGAACCATATGGGGCAGTTCTATTCTGTCACATGGGGTTGCTATGAGTCAAAATCAACTTGCTGGCACCTAACAACAGCAACAACAGGATGTTTCTGGGAAGATGAGCCGAAGGGATGGGGTCCTTTCAAATTTACATCTTCGTGGAACGTAATATCCCCTCCAAGCCCCATGGGCCGCACAAGGCTAAAACTGAAAAGTGGTCAGTCATTTCTTTGGCAGGTAAAAGGTCTTCCCTACCCACATTCCATGCTCCATGTTTCCAAATGGGACCACTCATCAAAACCTTAATTCCCTGGGTGTCCAGGTGCCAACGAGCTGTCAGGAGTGTGAACGACAGGTAAGGTCTCCACATGCTGCCCTTCAAATGGTTAGTGCACTTCAAGAAAAGGCTCATAAACCTAAAAGACTAGCTCTTTGCCCTCACCATGGGGGCTGTTTTTCAGGTGAAGGTGTTCCCAGAATCCGTCAGATGATGCTCCTGGATTATCACCTACATCCAACTCTCAGTATGGTGATGGTTACTCTTTGGGTTTCTCTTTGCAGGACGGAAGGCGGAGTGTGCAAAGGGGCCACAGTTGGCGTGCTGCTGGACCTGAACAAACATACCCTGACCTTCTTCATCAATGGGCAGCAGCAGGGCCCCACAGCCTTCAGTCATGTGGACGGGGTCTTCATGCCAGCCCTCAGCCTCAACCGCAACGTGCAGGTACTGTGGCCGCTCTAGCCAGGGCTGGTGTGGTTACCTGTCCCCTGCTTGCCCGTATGCCCCTTGGTGCCCCTGTACATTTTCCAAAGTACTCACCCAGGCAGACATCTCCCCTGCCAGCCTCCCCTTGGGGATTCCCTGTAACCCATCTCTACTTCCACCATAAATTCTTACTTGCTTACTTGGAACAAGCAGGGATTCTGAGACTGGCCACTTGTGGAAAGGCATGGAAAGGAGAGAAGAAAGGATGGAAGGGGGAAACAAACAGTGGCTCAACCTAAGGGGACTCTCTTTCCTGGGAGAGCTTCAAGGGAGAGGTTGTAGCAATAGGAAAGGGAAGTCAGAGCTTGCCTGCCCTGCAGTGGTCATGATGGTCAGGCATGTGCTGGGGCCTTCCCGGGGAGGATGCTGAGCCCTTGTGTGGCTTTCCACTGAGAGGAGAAATAACAAAGTTCAGGAACACCGCCTTCTAAGTGGACGGGCATCTTCTCTTGTGCCCTCTTGCCCCTCCCTGCCCCATTTTTTCTGTTTTCCACATGAAGCAGTCAGAAAGCTTGTCCATTTACATCTCAGGAGCCCAGTCCTACGTAGGTGAATGCTGATGGCTTAAGAGAAGCCCCAAACAGAGTGACAAAGTTAGAGCCCAGTGTAGGAGGGGGAGAAACGGTGTGGGGTGGGGGGTGTTCCTTTCTGGCAGAGCCCTCCTCACCCTAGGCAGGGCACTAACCAGTTATTTTGGGGGTCTTCATCAATACACTTACTTTATTTATTTATACCTTCACTCATTTGCAAAAGAGATTTGAGGCCATTATTCCACAAGGTTAATAAAATACACATGGGAAAGGAAACAGGGTCATGAAAAGAAAGTAGAAACAAATATGCTAACTCGGTGAACAAGTGCAAGTGCTGCAAATGGGCACCACGTCTGTCTGAGCTTCTGGAAGCGAGAGCCAAATGAAAACCCAGTCTGTTGTGTGATGCTTATTATTAGGAAAGAGGGTCAAACCAATCCCTCAGGGGAAACACGTGGACCTTATATCAGTGACGTTGAGCGACGCAATAAACACACATTTGACCATCTAGAGAGGCCCCTGGCTGCTCCACGTGATGGCCCTCAGCCAGCAGAGGACCTTGCCTGGTGGCTGTGCTGTCGAGTCTTCTTCCACTCACTGCTACCCAATCTTCTTTTCCAGGTCACCCTGCACACAGGATTGGAAGTGCCCACAAACCTTGGGCGACCCAAGCTGTCAAGCAACTAACTCTCAGCTCCAGCTCTCCAGCCGTGACTGCGTCACTCCCGGGAGAAGAGTACCGCCATCCCTAATGATATTCAAATGACCCACAGGGCAGGATGACCGGCCACTGGCTAGCTTACAAACACATTTTCTCTGGGGGACAAAGAGTGGGTCTGCAGGCCATGTTTGTTCATTCCACTGTCAGTTGTAACGTGGGTGTTTCATACTCATACCACCTAGATGTTAAACTCATGAAGGAGGATTTTTCTCAAGGGAGTGAGAAGGAAACCATTCTGGGTCTTATGTTTTTGTTTCCTGTTATCTGTTATTAGCTTGTCTTTTTGGGTGGAGGATGGAGGGCAGTCTTTAGGACTGGCATTATTAGAGCAGGAGGCAGGAGATACCATTTTATTCCTTTCCCCAGTGTTAACCCTTTGCTGGAAAACCACTCCTTGAGAGTCCCAAGGCTGCAAGTTTTCATCTTTGCTAGGAAAAGTTTTCCTTTAGCTTTTTCGTCCTGCAGTCTTCAGTATGAGCTGTCACTGCAGACCCAATCCAGGATTGATAGAAAGGGACACTAATTCTTGATTTTTGCCTTTCTTGTTGAACTGTTGGGAACCCTTTAAAATGGCTTCCTTGGGTCCTTTATTAATCAACTCTCTCTCTTTCTCTTTCTCTCTCACTCACACTCACACACACACACAACAGTCTGCTAAAATTCATTCACTCAGTTCTTAGTTCTTAAACACAAATGAAACACTGGGATTTTAGTGACTGTGTGATGAGTCTTCACTTAGTGGTGGCTCTTTTCTGGAACTGGCTCTCCAAGAAATTAACTGAAAATGTATTTGAGTTGCTCTTTTGAGCAGTGCTACTCTCAGACTCATAAGCATATAAGACAGAGACCCTGGGAAAGCCTCTTATAGTTGCTCCACACTTTGCTTTGAGATCAGCCCTAATATCATCGTGAAGGTGCCCTGATGGCTCAGTGATTAAGAGCTTGGCTGCTAACCAAAGGGTCAACCATTCGAATCCACCAGCCGCTCCTTGGAAACCCTACGGGGCAGTTCTACTCTGTCCTATCGGGTCGCTATGAGTCGGAGTTGACTTGACAGCAATGGGTTTGGTTTGGTTTGGATCATCATGAAAGCAAAAAGTGGCCCCAAGGCAGGGGTGGTTCTGCAGGGATTGGGGTGGGCAAGACCTCTGAAGAAGGCAGGAAATAAGATGGGCAGTATCATGGACTTACCAATAAACTGGGATGGTGATGGGTTGGTGGTCCTGGAGACTGAGTGCCCAGAGCAAAATCCTGGGTTACAGAGTCACACTGGCCAGGGCGAGGCTCTGGGACGAGTCCTTCCCTCCTGTCCTGGGAGGACTAACCACCCTTGAGATAAATATTGAGTCATTTCCACCTCTCGGAAACAAAGCTCACCACAGGATCTGCTGTGTCCCTGCTCCCAGAGCATTTTCCTTCTCCTCCCTCCTCTCTTCTCTCCTACCTACTTTGCCACCTCCATCTCCATCTGGTAGTAAAACTTTACTCTCTCCTTTTTAAAGAATATATTTTATCAAGCATTTTATTTTTGAGATTGAGGAGTAACTTGTCTATTTACTAGGTTAATTTTTCTTCCTTTTTGTAAAATTTGATCCGTAAACCGAAACCAACTGTGTTTGCTAGGTTCTATATTCTTGTTTGGATACTATAGTTGCTTTCTGAGTAACCACCGGCCAATGCTGTGCAGATTTTTACCCCTTTATTCAGCGGACCCAACAATCCTACCTCAAAGCTCATGCTTTTGGATCGCAAAGCTGCCTTGTCCAGCTTTCTCGTAGATGTAGCAAGCAAGACCAGCTGCCCAGTATCGTTAAGAGCTGCTTGGAACTGTGCTTAAGGCATCACCGGCAAGGTCCTGGAACCCTCTGCTCAGTGGAAGTCAAAGCCTCAACTCTTCATTCTCGTCCCACTGAGGACTTTCTGGGGTGCCCAGGGAGTTTTTCCTTCTGTCCTGGAGTGCCTCCTGAGCCTGCGAGGCCATGCACAGATCCAGTTGCGGGTGTCCTGCTCTGTTTGGCTGCCTCTCTCTGCTTCCATTTCCCTTTGGCTTTGCTCCTTAGCCAGAGCTCTGGGTGGACTCAGTTTGGAGTGTGGAGAAGATTCCTAAGACTGGAGGAGGCACAGGGAGGCCCACCCTTCCTGGGGCTGAGGAAGCCATGGCCAGCAGGTCCAGAGGCCATCATTTTGGGGAAATGTTTCATTCTCTTTTGGAAAAGATGAGGCCAGCTCCTGGGGAGTGAGAGCAGGGCTGGGAGGCTGGGCGGCAGGGCTGGCAGCAGGCATGGCTCTCTATAGTGGAGCCCAGAGTGAAAGGTGGTGGAGCTCCAGAATCATCAAGGCCAGAGGCACAGGCCACCCTGGTTCTGAAGGGATCGCCTATCTTTGGAGAGCAAGGTGGCTTGGGGCCAGCCTGGACTTCTTAACCCCCTTCCAAGAGCTATCATCTGGGCTGGGAGACATGGAATATGGGGGAAGAAAAGCCCGACAATTTCAGGTAACCTCTTTAAGAAGAGGACAACCTGCAGCTCAAAGAGAAGCTGCCAGGACTTCCTCCCTACCTTGCAGAAATTCCCGGAGGCCCTGTGAACTTTGGGAGCAGGGGAGAATTTTGCTTTTTCTTACCCCTACAAGAGCCCAGAAGCAATACTGCTGGTACCAGGAACAGTCTCAGGCCATCCTCCAGCCACCTCTCCTGTTCTCAGCACAACACATCTTTCAGGGACAAGATCAGACCTAAACAGGAAGGGGAGTACTGTACCACCCACTCTGGTTTTGAAGATCAGAGAAGCAGAGAAGAAACCCATCAACTTCCCATGGCTTCATGTAGCCCTCCCGGGAAGCTCCTGGATCCAGGTCATGGGATGCTTACCTGCCGATGAATTCTCTGCTAATTTACAACGTGGTAGCATTGTTGTACATAGAAATTATATCAAGATGGTTTTGTTGAGCGGGCTGAGGAATAACTTTGGGCAAATCTATCAAGCAGTTTCAGTGAGAAAGGAAGTCAAAGTAGTTTAAAATGTCAAGTTTCATCGCATTGTAAATAATGCCTTTGTAAAGTAGTTCTGCAGTTTGTTCTTTGTTAGTGAGCAAGTTTGGTTAAAGTGTATGCCTTTCCTTTGAAAATGAATCTCTTTTTAAAATACTCAACAGCACCTCATTGCAAACATCCCAGCTCCTAATGCAAAGCAAGGAAGGCATTATGCACAGTCCTGCTTTCTCTCCCTCTCTCTCCTGTTTGGGAAAATGATACTTATTACAATTAAAGAGGACTTCAGTAGTAACTGACCCACAAGGTAACTGACCTGAAACTGTAAAACTGTATGTAGTCCTAGGCAGAATCTCTCAGCCCTACGTGTACTATGTAGTTGCAACAGCACCTGTGGTTGACCTCCCCTATGGCTCACCAAGGTCGGGAAGGGTTATGCTTTCCAGGGTGAGCTTGGGCAAAACTGAGGAGTTCATGGAAAGAGATGGAAGCAGGCCCTTCCCCCTGCTCTGGTTCTTGGTGACCATATTACAGCCCTATCCTGTGGCGTCCTGCCCTCTGCCCTACCAGAGCACTCCCAGGTGAGGACCAGAAGGCAGGATCTGTGCGTACTAATCATCCACGGATATGTGCATTGACAACCTTAATTCTAACTGGAAGTGAGAGGTTTTATCCCCTGTGAAGGCACTTTTCAGTGTCAGTGAGCAGGTGGCTTCCCCATAGATGAGGCTGCTGCTGGTCACAGGGCCATCTGCTGGCTGTGAAATAGTGAGGATGGTTGAATCCTTCTGGGGACTCAATATGTGAATGCTGAAATACTATGACAGGGCAGTGGAGTTATGCCAGGGTTTCACAAGCCACCACATGCCAAGAGCAACCCCCAAGTTATGGCAACCAAAAGTGTCTCCAGACATTGCCCAATGACCCCCTGCGGGCAGAACCTCTCTTGGTTTCAAACTACTGGATTATGCTAATAGATCATCATGTCTCAATGATGTGCTAAGTATGGGCTGAGGGACTTTATCACAATACCCCAAGACCAATGTTTCCCAGAGTTCTTCTGTACCTCAGTGTTCTGCCAGCTGCTGGGGCAGGTAGGGAAAAAGGGAGTGAGGTGTAAACAGAAGTCACCCGGTCAGGTCTGACATTTAACTCACTGAAGAAGTCTCCACCCCAACCCCATTCTTAGAAAGTAAATCTTACTTGGCTACTTTTTATTAGGGGTCACAGGAATTTCTTAATGAGTTTCTGGCCTTCACCTGGCTTAAAAAGCAAAACAACTAATCAGATATAGTTAGAAAATAATCAAGGTATCTGCTGACCCTGGAAACTCTCAGGCCTCTCCCTTACAAGTGAACCAAGCCAGTAGCTGTTTTCATTAATCACATTCCTTGGAGATAAAAGGATCATAGTAATTTTGACTGTATGTAAATGGACTGTGAAATAGATAGGGGTAGGCATGGGGCAAGATGTACTGATTAGACACCAAGTTCAGACTTCAGAAACTCATCTTCAGAAACTCATCTCTTTGAACCAGGCCTTGATATTGGTTCACAAGATGGGTGGGGGCAAATCCCTTCATCTTTCTGTGCCTCAGTATCCCCGCCTGCAAATGGGGCTAGTCATACCAACCTACCTCCTCTGGTGTATTGTGAGGATTATGGAATAACACTGGCTTTGTGGAGATTTGACCACAGCGTCTTCCATTTAAGCCTCTTGTGACCGAGGACATCTATTTATAATACAGCTGCCTGGCTTTAAGGGGGTAAAAATAGACGCTTAAAGTGGGCTTCTTATGATCGTAGAAAGTTAACACCCCACATGTCCCCATTTCCAGTGCAGCCTGTTGTAATGGTACTCTTTGTACAAACCACTGTGGACATGCCACAAATCAGCCTTCTCATTGTTAGTCCTAAAGGCATCTGTGTGCAGAAGCCCCCTTAAGCCCTGGAAGAGAGGCTAGCCCGGCTTTCTGCCTCCTAGTTTACACTAAGTTCCGGTGTCCAAGGAATCGCTCAGCCAGTAGTGTGTCTTGTTTCCAAAGGCCTCCTGCAGAGGGAGCTGCTTTAGAAAGCCAGCTTCTAAGAGTGGGATGAGATACAACTAAGCTGGAGTCTGGGAGGCTGGTTGGTCTCCAAGGTGCTTTTGGATACTGATAAATTCTGGGACTTCACTTGTACAGCCTATTAGAAGGGTTTCCTGGCTCTTTAGATGAATAAAGTTGATTTGGATCAGAAGAAGGAATTGGGAGCTGAGACATACAGAGAAGTTTCTTTTGGAGGTGTCACTGTTCTCTCAAAGAGTGCAGCTCATTAAGGGAGCAGGGTGCCTAACCTAATCCTGGTGAAGGGCCCAGGGGGCTCATGGGAAAGCAAGGTGGGCACTGCAGACCAGGCCAGGCCCTCAGGTAAGGCTCTAAGTGTAAAAACAGACATCAGGGTTGGAAAAGTATGTACAACTGTGGAAGCAGGAACATGGTAGGCACTTCCTCAGTGAGACCCTCAAGTAGGCAAGGCCTTTCCACCTCCTCCCACACCCTGGTGACCGGACATCCCAAGCCCCAGACTTTCTGAGCAACAAAAGGAAGTGGGCAAAGCAGAAAATGTTAAATGCATGATGTAGAATTGCTGCTTTTGCACTAAGCTGTTGTATTAAGCATGAAAGATATTTGTTAAATGTTGGCAAAGGAATTTAACAAGTAACGAAAAGCTCTGTGTCCTTCTTTTGGCTGTAGGCAACGCTTCCATCTCCCTGCCTTCCTTTACCCTTGTTTTCCTCCATCACAGCCTCTTCCTGTCACTAGTTGCTGGTATCTGGTGGCAGCTCTTGGTCTTGTTGGTGTTTATGTTTCACTGGAAACACGGGAGGAAGGAAAGCAACTTTTTTCTAATTTTTGTATTGGTATCCACAAACGTTTGTATTTTTTGAATTGGAAACAGTGTTTTCTGGTCTTTGGGGGTTGGTTGAACTTTGTGTATTGCCTTTTGGAAAACTTGAGTTTTACCAGTCTTAAGCAGATTTGAAATAAATTCTTTTGACACTGCCAACAAGTGAAGGGCATGGTCTGGTCTGTAATTACCGCTCAGCTTCCAGCTCTGACTTCCCCACACTGGCCTTGACTGTGCACTGGGCCAAGCCAAGGCTGCAGGACAGGGATCCCTCTCTGTTCTCTCACCCATTTATCAGGGACAATGTTGTGCTTTTTTGTGTGCCCAGGAAATATTTTTTTTTTTTTGGTGGCAAAAATATAAACAACAAAATATTTGCCAATTCAACATTTTTCACATGTACAATTCAATGACATTCATCATATTGCACAACTATCACCATTATCCGTTCCAAAATTATTCCCCCTTCATTAACAGAAACTCAGTGCCCCCTAAGCAAAGACTCTCGTTTCCCCTCTCTCTCCCATCCCTGGTAACCACCAATAAACTTCGGTCTCTATACATTTGCCTATTTCCTATAAGTGGGATTACACAGTATTTTTCCTTTTGTGACTGACTCATTTCACTAAGAATAACGTTTTCAAGGTTCAGCCCTGTTGTAGCATGCATTGGGACTTCATTTCTCTTTAGGGCTGAGTGCAAAATGGTGATGTCAGTAGTAGTAGTAGCAGCTTCAAAACCTGTCTAACTTCAGGGAGGATAATGAGAATTACCATCAGTACAAAAATCATTCCTATGAGGTGGAGGTCAGATATACCTTCACCCTCCAATCTTTTTACCAATTCTGACACCAGCCGTCCCTCCCATGGCACTCTTGACTTCACTTCTGTGTTCGATAATACACTGCAAGGGCCACAGAGAATTCGCAGATCATAAATGGTTTATTAAGGAAGTTAACAGGATACAGCTCGGAATTAGGATCAGGAAGCACGTAGACAAAGTCTCCCTTTTTCAGCGCAGGAAAGCTCTCAGCTCCTCTTAGCCATGCAAGCCTCTACTAGACCCCCTGAAGACAGGCTCCTCTCAACCCCCTGAGGACAGGCTCCTTTTGACCCCGTCATGTCACCACTGACTCTGCCACAAGGGCCCCATCCAGGCTTGCTGCCACCTGCTCTGCCAATAGGTGCCTTCCAGGCCTGTCGCTGTCTTCAGTGTTACAGCCCCTGACCCGTGTTACATCTCTTTTAGGGGGTTTCTTGCCTCCTCTCTGCTTCTTCTCTCTTCCTTCTGCTTCTGTCTGCCTACTTCTACCTGTCTGAAAAACTTTTGTGGGGTTGGCTGCTTATATACACAACTCCTTGTCAATTTCAAGGCATGGACCCTCCCAGCAGAGGCCACAAACTGACCAATCCCCTCTCGGTAGGCTACAGATACTTCATTTGCACAGTAGGCTGTAGACACTTCATTTGCAGAGTCTATTGATCAGTCTCTGCAAGGCGCATACCAATCACAGGGCAGGCTGCAGCCCAGGGCCAGGCAAAAAGTATCAAACCATCCTTATTTACAGCCTACCCAGAAAATGTCAATCCACCTGGACAAAAGTAACACACACTTTGGGGTAGAAAACTAGGGCAAAGGTAATTCCTCAGGGCTTCAAAATTCTCTCAAGCTGCGTTTCCTTATAACCAAGGCAAAAGGCCACACAATGGAACTCATTTCACCACACGAATATTCCACTGTATGTATGTACCAGATTTTGCTTATTCATTAATCTACTGATGGACATTTAGGCTGCTTCCTGCCCAGGAAATCTTGAGGTGACTACATATTACTCTAAATTATAAGGCACTACCTCAAACAGTGGGGAGTTCATGAAATTCATTTTGCAAGAGATAGTAAGGCTGGAAATCCATAAAAATTTTAAATGGTTAAGATAAATTCATGCATTAAAAATTGCTAATGGGTTACAATGGAAACAGATTTGGGGAAAACATCTTTATTTTTATTTTTTATTGTACTTTAGACGAAGGTTTACAGAGCAAACTAGCTTCTCATTAAACAATACACATATTGTTTTGTGACACTGGTTATCAACCCCATGTCAACATTCTTCCCTTCTCAACCTTAGGTTCCCCATTACCAGCTTTCCTGCTCTCTTGTCCTTGCCCCCGGGCTTGTATGCCCATTAACTCTCATTTTGTTTTATGGGCCTGTCTAACCTTTGGCTGAAGGGTGAACCTCAGTATTGAGTGACTTTATTACTCAGCTAAAAAGTTGTCTGGAGGCCATACTCTCGGAGTATGGCCAGTCTCTGTCTCCAGTCTTTGTCAGACCAGTAAGTCTGGTTTATTTATTTATTTATTTATATTGAGTTAGAATTTTGTTCTACATTTTTCTCCCTATCTGTCCGGGACCCTCTATTGCAATGCCTGTCAGAGCAGTCAGCAGTGGTAGCCGGGCACCATCTAGTTGTGCTGGACTCAGTCTGGTGGAGGCTGTTGTACTTGTGGTCCAATAGTCCTCTGGACTAATCTTTCCCTTGTCTTTGGTTTTCTTTGTTCTCCGTTGTTCCAGATGGGGTGAGACCAGTGGAGTATCTTAGATGGCCACTCACAAGCTTTTATGGCCACTCACAAGCTTTTAAGACCCCAGATGCTACTCACCAAAGTAGATGTAGAGCATTTTATTTATAAACTATGTTATGCCAGTTGAGCTAGATGTTCCCAAAGACCATGGTCCCCACAGGTCTCAGCCCAGTAATTTGGTCCTTCGGGGAGTTTGGATGTGTCTGTGGAGCTTCCATGACCTTGCCTTCTTCAATGGAAAAAACATCTTAACATTCTGATGATCCTAGGAGCATCAAAGAGACTAACCAGCCACTTCAACCAGACTGTGGGTGCTGCTGGCCTGAAAACTCTTTTCCTTGTTACCTTCCTTAAATAATGCTCCCCAAGAGCAGTCATCTCGCATGTCTTGCCACCCTCAGGTACCGGATCCCTGAACGAGCTCAGGTGAGTAGGGAACAGTTGCAAGCTGGGTATCCCAGGAGGCTGACCCTGAGGTTAAGAGAGCAGGATGTTTGTTAAGGAGTGCTCTTGGGATCAAGTCTAAGGAAGCAAAGGGAAGGAAACAGGGCTGGACAGAGGAAGAAGTCAGTCTGCAATGCACTTCCAGTGAAGACCTCAGCCAACTCAGCTCTGGAGCTGGGATGAGGATTCAGAGCTGTGGCACGCTGGGGTGAGAGGACTGGGCTTTCATACCCTCACAACAATCACACACTGCCTGCAGGCCACACCAGGAAGGGGGCATGACCTTGGGTGAGGGGGTTTTCTTCAGTTGAGGCAATCCCTAGAGACGGCTAACCACTGAGGGCTCTGTCCTAGTATTCTCAGCAGCTGAAGGAGTAAGTCCTTCATTCCTGAAAGGGAACCTGAGGGGTACATCACAACGCCCACCCCTTGTGCCACTCAGACCTATGCCCCACATAAGTTTGGGGAGTAGCTTCCAGAATTCCAGTGACCCACTCCTAAGGGAACCTTAGAAGAGGCAGGCTAGTGGGATAAACTACATTCCCTGCCACTGTAGCTGGCCTTGGAGCTACAACTGATATTTGTGTCTACCTCCTCTACTATCCACTCTATGTCTCCTTCACCCTCTGCTAATCTAGGTGGCTTACCTGCTGTTATGATCCAGACCCTCACGCCTGAAGGGTCTAAGCCTCAGGCCATCATGCCCTTCTCAGTAGAAGGTTGCTGCGCTTGTCTACTTATCATCAGAATTGGCAAAGGGAGTACCAAGAGAAGCCCAAGCGGATCACCTAGGTGGCAAGCAGATTCCTCCCTGCCCCCACTATGCAACAGCAACCCTACCTCCTCCTGATCCCAAGGCCAATTGTCCCTGCAAGATGGTGACTCGTTGCCCAAGCAACAGCTTAGATAACAGTTCGATGGGATGCTGTGTTCCCGTCTTCCCCCTTGGGGCAGCCAGGAGTTGAGGGGACGGGAAACACAACTTCCCAAGTGAATCACTAGGAGTAATAGCAGATGGGTCATGTATTCTTTTTATTGGGACACAGCACCATATAAATGTCATCAATTTAGTGTACATTGTACCCTCGAGGATGGTGCCTTATCCTCATAAACTATCACCTCTGAGATGGCTCGAGTCTTCAACCAACCTATCATTTTATCAGGCCAGCAGTTTCAGGATGGTATGGTATGTGGACTCCCAAAACATGTTCCAGTCTTGTGCCTCCCTTGCTGTAAAATAGGTTCCTTGGTTTGATGCAGTGTTGTTCTGTGTGATCCCACAGTGGTGGATAAAGCACTGTAAGCCCTTGGGATAATGGTGTTGGCTGAGGCCCTGAAGGCAGAAAATGAAAACCTGTGACAGGAATAGATTCCTGTCAAAATAATTTATTGCCCCTTCTAGGGTAACAAAGGTCTAGTGCAGCCAATTTGCCACCAGGCAGCTTGTTGGTCTCCTCAGGGGATGGTGCCTTGTCAGAGACTCACTGTTGGCCTCTGTTGCTGGCAGAAGTTAGGTCAATCTCAGCGGAACTACAGTAGAGCTGTTATCTATGTTTGGCTTCAAGCCATGCACCAAGCTGACCCATTTATGAACAAAGCTCAGGCTTTTTCTTCATTTATCAGCTGGTCACAGGTGTGGGCAGAAGGAGAGATGCTGGCACAACAGTGTTGGATAATGTGGGGGTCTTGGCTGTTTGGTCATGCAGCCTGCTTGGGCTTGACCTGGAGGCACCACCTCCATCTTCATATGGGTCACCACTGGGCCCACTGGGCTTTATGATTCAATGGGTCTGATGGTGCCCAGTCACGATGGGCAGTTCTGGCTGCAAGGTCACTTGGTGTCCCAAGCCAGGTGTACTGTCTCTGCCAGAGTCCAAGAGCATGCCAGCAGCTCAGTTTGTTTTTTCTTTTAAATAGACTTCATTTTTAGAGGAGTTTACAGACAAATTGTCCAGAAAGTATATACATACCCTTCATCCCCTGTAGTTTCTCCTGTTATTAACAGCTTGCAAGAATGTGGTACATTTGCTACAACTGGGGAACCAATATTGATGCATTATTAGTTTACATTAGGGTTCACTCTTGGTGTCATACAGTCCAATGGGTTTTGACAAATGCATAATGACATGTGTCCATCATTGCAGTTATCATGCAGAATAGTTTCAATGCCCAAAAAAATGCCCTGTGAGGAGCTGTTTTTTGAAAGGTAATTCTCCACTGCAGATGGCATGACCCCCTAAAATTCTAGGTTAAGACTCTGGCTCTAACCAGCCCCTCTTCTTCCATGACACTGCTAGTGATCTTTTTAACATAAATCAGATCATATCACTCACTCTACTGCTTATACCCTTCATTGGTCTCTCACTGCCCATAACATAGTCAAATTCCTTAAAGAGACTTTCAAACCCTTCAGAGTCTGACTTTCGCTTACCTCTCCTTTTCCAATACACTCATGTGCTGCATAATGTCCATTCAGACAATGTCCGACCACATGTGTCTGTGGTCCCATAAAGTTATAAAGAGTTCAGAAATCCCAATCGGTGACAATTCTGCTATCTGCTGGCCAGGTGATCTTGGGCATGCCTATTAATCTCCTGAGCCTTGGTTTCCACACCTGTAAGATGGGGATCAGGAGGCTATAGAGGGATTAAAAGCAGCAAGGCTATTGAAAGTGCCTTGTAAACTGTGAAATGCTATACAGTGCCCAGCTACCTCTGAGTGCGCTCAGTCGCATACTGAGTCCCTGCCTCCTAGTGCCTCCACCTGGGGCAGCCAAGCCCCTGGCCTGGAGGTGATGCCCTTCCACCCCTCCCATGCCTTGTAAACTGTGAAATGCTATATGCTGCATACATGACATCCAAATCACATAATGTCCTATTTCACAGAGTGTAACATGGATATTAAGCAACGCATGACTGTATATACTTCCTCCTTCCATACTGAAGGAGTCCCTGGGTAGCACAAACAGTTAAGTGCCCAGCTACTAACTGAAAGGTTGGCTGTTTGAATCCACCAGGAGGTGCTTCAGAGAAAAGGCTTGGTGATCTACTTCTGAAAAATCAGCCACTGAAAACCCTATGAGAGGCGGGGTCAAGATGGCGGAGTCGTCACACATTTTCAGTGGTCCCTGTTACAAGAAAGACCCGAAGAAACAAGTGAATCGATTATATATGACAATCTAGGAGTCCTGAACATCAAAGGCAAAGTTGAGGAACTGGACTGAGTGGCAGGGGAGCGAGAGACGGTGCAGAAGCAGCGAGGAGTTGCCAGACCTGACTCGGCGGTAGCCGGAGCCCTTCAGGCCAGATCAGCTCATGGTGCATGGTGAGGCAAGCAGTAGCACTTGGGAGGTGTTTTCCACATCAGGAGAGACCCAGCGGCAGAGAGTCAACTCGGCCATCCAGAACCATTGAGAAGCAGCCCTCGATCAGCAAAAGGTAAGTACTTGCATCTGGCCTACCATGTGGATCAAAAACACCCCCTCTTTGGGAAAAACCCCTCTCCCATTTACCTCCCTCCTCCCTGCTCTGCACTGGGTCTGGAACAGCTTCAGAGACTGCTGGGGTCCCCTGGGCAGGAAGTAGGATCTGTCACACATCCTGAACCATTCTTCCGGCCTTGGAGAGGGAACAAATTAACAAACTGGGGAAAAAGTAATCTGCCAACTCCACGAAGTCAGGAACTCAGGGTAGGCACAGCTCCTTTACCTAGGCACAGGCATAAGGGTCCATGGACTTTGAGTGCCTTTCCCCCTGCAGACCCTTCTGTGTGCCCATTTCAACAGTATAGGCCCTCATTACCACAGCCCAACAGAGTATATACCTTAAGTCTAACTTCAACTGTCTCAGCTGTGAAGTGGCAGGTTCGTGACATTTGACACTGCTCTGCCCATTAAGCAGGGTCTTCAACTACCCACATCAGGGGCCTGAGGACTGGTGGCTCCACCCACGTTGCCTAACCACCTGTGACAGGGGCCCAAGAATAAGTGGTGTCTCCCAGTCCTTACAGCCAACAGCACTGGGTGCTCATAGTCCGTCTGCAAAACCCGCGCACCTACACGCTCCTGGGAACAGAGACACGCTTTCCTCCCACTCAGGGGCAGCCGTTGGCCCCGCCTTGCTCAGTGTGTGTTCACCTGCTGCAGCCGGACATCTGTGCCTACACCAATCACCCATGCCTGTCTAGGACTGTACGTGAGAGCCCGCACCACGGACTTGGTGGCCGACAACCTGGACACCTGAGCTGAATCCAAACAGGAGGAGTGGGCGGACTCCTGGGCTCACATACTTAGTGGCATGTCTAGCCCCCTGGTGTAAGGATGTTGGAGCTTCAGGGGTGTCAGTGATTGGGCTAGCTCACACGAGCAGCCTATTTGGGCATATCAAAACAAGAAGCCAGGACACTGTAAGCAAACATAAAATAAATAAATATAATAACCTATTGATGGCTTGGAGACAATAGTCAATATCAAATCACATAAAGAGGCAGACCATGATAGCTTCACCAAGCTCCCAAAATAAAGAATCAAGAAATTTTCTGGAGGAAGAGAATTTCTTGGAATTACCAGAGGCAGAATACAAAAGATTAATACACAGAACGCATCAAGAT
This sequence comes from Trichechus manatus latirostris, assembly GCF_000243295.1. Classification (NCBI taxonomy): domain Eukaryota; kingdom Metazoa; phylum Chordata; class Mammalia; order Sirenia; family Trichechidae; genus Trichechus; species Trichechus manatus. The sequence continues at coordinate 7,616,105 of NW_004443957.1, read as the reverse complement.
ATCAGGAAGGAAATGAGGCAAAATGCAGACCAAGCAATAGAGGAACTTAAGATTAGAGAAGAGCATAATTACACATTTAACAGGACGCAAGAATCCATAGAGAGACAGCAATCAGAAATCCAGAAGATTAACAATACAATTTCAGAATTAGACAACTCAATAGAAAGTCAGAGGAGCAGAACTGAGGCAATGGAATTCAGAATTAGTGAGATTGAAAATAAAGCACTTGACACCAACTTATTTGAGGAAAAAATAGATAAAAAGAATTTTAAAAAATGATGAAATGCTAAGAATTATGTGGGACTGTATCAAGAGGAATAACCTACGAGTGACTACAAGTGGGGCATAACAAGAAATACAGAGAAAACTGTTGAAGATTTGTTGGCAGAAAAACTTTTCTGATATCATGAAAGATGCGAAGGTATGTATCCAGATGCTCATCAAACCCCACATAAGGTAGATCCCAAAAGAAAGTCATCAAGACATATTTTAATCAAACTTGCCAAAACCAAAGATAACGACAGAATTTTAAGACTGGCTAGGGATAAATGAAAAGTCATCCATAAAGGAGAGTTAATAAGACTAAGTTCGGACTACTCAGCAGAAACCATGCAGGCAAAAAGGCAATGGGATGACATATATAAAGCCTTGAAGGAAAAAAATTACCAGCCAAGAATTATATATCCAGCAAATCCGTCTCTCAAATATGATGGCAAAATTAGGGTATTTTCAGCTAAACAGAAGTTTAGGGAATTTGCAAAAACCAAACCAAAATTACAAGAAATACTAAAGGGAGTCTTTCGGCGAGAAAATCAATAACATCAGATAACAACCCAAGATTAGAACACTGGACAGAGCAACCAGATATCAATCCAGATAGGGGAGTCACAAAAATAAATCAAAGCTAAAACACTGAAAATAAGGAAACAGAGATGTCAATAAGTAAAAGATAACAACATTAAAACATAAAAGAGGGACTAAAAATGCAGACATAGATTTTACATATGGAGAGGAAATCAAGGCAATATAAAGATATAAAAGACTGGTTTAAACTTAGAAAAATAGGGGTAAATATTAAGATAACCACAAAGGAAACTAACAATCCCTCACATCAAAATAAAAAAACAAGAAAAATATACTCAGCATATACATAATCAACAACAATGAAAAGAAAATACATAAAATGACGCAGCACAGAAAATTAAGTAGAACAAAGAAACTGTCAACAACACACACAAAAAGACATCAAAATGACAGCACTAAATTCATACCTATCAATAATTAAACACTGAATGTAAATGGACTAAATGCACCAATAAAGAGACAGAGAGCGGCAGATGGATTAAAAAACACGATCCGTCTATATGCTGCCTACAAGAGAAACACCTTAGACTTAAATGACACAAACAAACTAAAACTCAAAGGATGGAAAAAAATATATCAAGCAAACAACATTTTAAAAGGGGCAGGAGTGGCAATATTAATCCCTGACAAAATAGACTTCTAAAGTAAAATCCACCACAAAGGATAAGGAAGGACACTATATAATGATTAAAGGGTCAATACACCAGGAGGACATAACTATAATAAATATTTATGCACCCAACAACAGCACTCCAAAATACATAAAACAAACTTTAACAGCATTGAAAAGAACGATAGGCAGCTCCACAATAATAGTAGGAGACTTCAAAACACTACTTTCGGTGAAGGACAGAACATCCAGAAAGAAGCTCAACCAAGACACGGAAGATCTAAATGCCACAATCAACCAACTTGATGTCATGGACAGATACTGAACACTCCACCCAACAGCAGCCAAGTATACTTTGTTTTCCAACACACATGAAACATTCTCCAGAATAGACCATGTATTAGGCCATCAGGCAAGCCTTAAAAAAATCCAAAGCATCGAAATATTATGAAGCATCTTTTCTGACCATAAAGCCACCAAAGTAGAAATCAATAACAGAAAAAGCAAGGGAAAAAAAAAATAAAACACATAGAAACTGAACAACACCTTGCTCAAAAACTACTGGGTTACAGAAGAAATTAAAGATGGAATAAAGAAATTCACAGAATCAAATGAGAATGAAAACACATCCTACCAGAACCTTTGGGACACAGCAAAAGCAGTGCTCAGAGGTCAGTTTATAGCAATAAACGCACACATCCAAAAAGAAGAAAGGGCCAAAATCAAAACCTTAAACCTACGACTCGAACAAACAGAAAGAGAGCAGCAAAAGAAGCCCTCGGGTGCCAGAAGAAAGGAAATAATAAGAATTAGAGCAGAATTAAATGAAATAGAAAATGGAAAAACAACTGAAAGAGTTAACAAGACCAAAAGCTGGTTCTTCGAAAAGATCAACAAAATTGATAAACTCCTGGCCAAACTGACAAAAGAAAAACAGGAGAGGAAGCAAATAACCTGTATAACAAATGAGATGCGTGGTATCACAACAGATCCAATGGAAATGAAAAGAATTATAACAGAATACTATGAAAAATTGTACTCTAACACATTTGAAAACTTAGAGGAACTGGACAAATTTCTAGAAACACACTACCTACCTAAACTAACACAGAGGTAGAATAACTAAATAAACCTATAACAAAAGAAGAGATTGAAAAGGTAATTTAAAAACTCCCAACAACAAAAAAAAGCCCTGGCCAGTCAGTTTCACTGGAGAATTCTACCAAACTTTCAGAGAAGAGTTAACACTACTACTACTAAAGGTATTTCAGAGCACAGAAAAGGATGGAATACTCCCAAACTCATTCTACGAAGCCAGCATAACCCTGATACCAAAACCAGGTAAAGACACCACAAAAAAAAGAAAATTACAGACCAGTATCACTCATGAGCATT
>NW_004443957.1:7610858-7612745 GCF_000243295.1 Trichechus manatus latirostris | reverse complement strand
GAAGATAAAATACTTAGGAATAAATCTAACCAGAGATGTAAAAGACCTATACAATGAAAACTACTATGAGACACTACTGCAAGAAACCAAGAGAGACCTGCATAAGTGGAAAAACATACCTTGCTCATGGATAGGAAGACTCAACACTGTGAAAATGTCAATTCCACCCAAAGCCATCTACAGATACAATGCAATCCCAATCCGAATTCCAGCGGCATTTTTTAATGAGATGGAGAAACAAATCACTGACTTCATATGGAAAGAGAAGAGGCCCCGGATAAGTAAAGCATTACCGAAGAAGAAGAACAAAGTGGGAGGTATCACACTACCTGATTTTAGAAACTATTATACCGCCACGGTAGTCAAAACAGTGCGGTACTGGTACACAACAGATACACAGACCAATGGAACAGAACTAGAATCCAAACATAAATTCATCCACCTATGAGCAGCTGATACTTGATGAAGGCCCGAAGTCCATTAATTGGGAAAAAGACAGTCTCTTTAACAAATGGTGCTGGCATAGCTGGATATCCATCTGCAAAAAAATGAAACAAGACCCATAACCTTACACCATGCACAAAAACTAACTCAAAATGGATCAAAGACCTAAACATGAAATCTAAAACGATAAAGATCATGGGAGAAAAAATAGGGACAACGCTCAGAGCCCTATACATGGCATAAACAGAATGCAAACCATAAATAACAATGCACAAACACCAGAACAGAAACTAGATAACTGGGAGCTCCTAAAAATCAAACACTTAGGCTCATCAAAAGATTTCACCAAAAGAATAAAAAGACAACGTACACACTGGGAAAAAGTTTTTGGCTACGACAAATCTGATCAGCATCTAATCTCTAAAATCTACAAGATACTGCAAAACCTCCACAACAAAAAGACAAATAACCCAATTAAAAAATGGGCAAAGGATATGAAGAGGCACTTTGCCAAAGACACTCAGGCGGCTAACAGACACATGAAGAAATGCTCACAATCATTAGAGAAATGCAAATCAAAACTACAAAGAGATATCATCTCACCCCAACAAGGCTAGCATTAATCCAAAAAACACAAACTCATAAATGTTGGGGAGGTTGTGGACAGACTGGAACACTTATACACTGTTGGAGGGAATGTGAAATGGTACAACCACTTTGGAAAATGATTTGGCGCGTCCTTAAAAGCTAGAAATAGAAGTACCATATGATCCAGAAATCTTGCTCCTTGGAATATATCCTAGAGAAACAAGAGCCGTCACCCGAATAGATACATGCATACCCATGTTCACTGCAGCACTGTTTACGACAGCAAAAAGATGGAAACAACCTAGGTGCCCATCAACAGACAAATGTATAAACAAATTATGGTATATTCACACAATGGAATGCTATGCAATGATAAAGAACAATGATGAATCCATGAAACTTCTCGTAACATGGAGGAATGCGGAAGGTATTATGCTGTGTGAATTTGGTCAGTCACAAAAACACAAATATTGTGTAAGACCACTATTACAAGAACTCAAGAAAAGGTTTAAAACACAGAAGAAAACATTCTTTGCTGGTTACAAGGGTGGGGTGGGAGGGACTGGGTTATTCTCTTATTAGATTTATCTTAGGTGAAGGAAAGGACAGCACACACTACAGGTGAAGTCAGCATAACTGGACTAAACCAAAGCTAAGTAGTTTCCTGAATACAACCAAACACTTTAAGGAACAGAGTAGCAGAGGCAGGAGTCTGGGGACCATGCTTTCAGGAGATATCTAGTTCAACTGGCATAAAAAAGTTTAAGAAAATGTTCTGCATCCTACTTTGGTGAGTGGCGTCTGGGGTCTTGAAAGGTAGCAAGTGGCCATCTCAGATGCGTCAATTGGTCCCAA
>NW_004443957.1:7588916-7610460 GCF_000243295.1 Trichechus manatus latirostris | reverse complement strand
GAGTAAATGGGCAGCTTCTGTCCGGAGGTGAGATGAGAAGGCAGAGAGGGTCAGGAGCTGGTTGAATGGACACAGGAAATCAGGGGTGGAAAGGAGGAGTGTGCTGGCACAGTACAGGGAGAGCAATTAGGGTCACATAATAATGTATGTATAAATTTTTGTACGAGACTAACATGAATTGTAAAATTTCACTTAAAGTACAACAATAAAATTAAAAAAACAAAAAAAAAGAAGCAAACCAAGATGATGGCCAAGTTTAAAAAAAAAAAAAATTATAAAATGTGCTGGGAATTGTAGTAGATGTTAAGTGGCCCCAATTTTTGCTCCTTCCTGCATCCATGTAGTTTGGCCTGTAGTTCTGCAGGCTCTTCCACTATGGGTGGGACTGCCTTCCTACCCTTTTTTCTCTGGAGTTAACCATGTGACTTGATTTGGCCAAAGTGACATCAGCAGGTTGACCTGACCAAAGGCTTGAATCATACTTGTGCAGCTGAGCCTGCTTACTCTTGTGCTTCCACCATCTAGACGTTTATCCCACAAGGAGAATAAGAGCCATGTGAGGCAGAGCCCGCCAGCTGAGCCCCATCTAGACCACCAGACCCCACCCTGCATATTCTCAAGGATGAATAATCATTGTTTTAAGTCAATCAGTTTTTATGAAGTTGGTTTTGCAGCATGTTTGTAACAAAATTCTATGCAGAGTTTATGTTTTTGACAAAATGGAACAAAAATAAAATTTGACACATGCTTTTTAAACTATTAGAGGAAAAAAAAAAAAGAAAACCCTATGGAGCACAGTTCTACTCTGACACAGATGGGGTCACGTGAGTCAGGATCAACCTGACAGCAACTGGTTTTTTTTTTGGTTCCATACTGAACTATGTGTGCTGAATTTCCTCAACTTGCCCAGCTCACTCCCCATGCTACATACGCTGCTGCTCCTGACACATTCTTTCTCTCTCTTTTCCTGGCTCACACTCCCTCATCCTTTCACCACCATTCCTAGCAAGCACCCCACAGTACTATGGCTGCCTGTCTCTGCATCACTCTCAGCTCTGTATGGCAGGACGCACGCGGTCCTGCTCACTGTGTAGGACAGTGCCCAGCACAGGCCCTGAACTCAGTGTAAACAGTGGCTGCACTGGTAAAAATCGGCAAATCAGTTAAATTTTCAAGACCCAGCTCAGAGTTTCTTTACTCAGGTCATTTCCAGCTCCTGAGGTTTTTTTCTTGGTTGTGCTTGAAATATACACTTAAAATATATATATATATATATATATATATATACTATTCTTAAAAATTACCAAAGTATGTCCTAATGAACGCTGCCCTTTTAAAATAAACCAGGAAAACAAAATACTCATTCCAATTTTGCTTATACTCTTCAAAACATTTTTTGAGTTCCTCATTTGGCAGTGCCCTCAGAGTCAATTTATAAGTGATAGAAGAAAGTCAGTCATTCATATCCTTCTGATTTTTTCGCCCAAAACTTTATTTGCTAGGCTTGGATTTGAATTTTTTGGCAATCTAAAAAAAAAAAGACAAAATTAATAATCATCATTGAAGTTGGCAGTACCATTAAAAATCTACAAACAGCTTCCCAAGGTGACTGCTTTAAAGGAGACAACATTCATCTGAATGTAAGTCCTAGTATATGAGCTAAAATCATCAGTCCTGTTACTTAATAGTCACAGTCATATATATGAGAAAAGTTATATTTTATTTAAATAACTTCTTATGAAGTAGATTTTATATACTTGGTAGACTAAAAATTAAAACTGCCTTTTCTACAAAACAATTGACAAATTACCATATTCTTAGTTCTTTCATGATATAATATTAAATTGTTTAAAAAATGAAAAAGCAATTAATGTTAATTATTAGCATTTACAAAACAGTAAAATTATGAAAAACTATATTACAAGCAAAGGCACAAAACACTAATGAAAATAAAACAAGGGTGAACCTTGCTGAATATTAAACATTATTTTCAGCAGGCTTACTTTATGCTCACACTGCAATTGGCCCAACATGTTCAGCACCATAAAACAATAGCCTGTGAAATGTGAAATAAGAATCGTCTTCAAGTCTTGCAGTGGTCCAGTTTCAGCATGATGGCATGTTTCCATTCCTCTTTTTAGTTTATAAAGTACTTCATTTAGCCACTCTGGAGGAATTTATTTTCTTGATATCAACTGGACTCAGAATCAATGTGCCATTTTTGAATTTTCCAACCTGTCCAACCCGTCCGCTTGACAAAATACTGGGCGCCGATTTCTTCTTTTGGGATTTCCTACGTTTAAAGTAGCAGGAGGGTAACATAGTCAAACTTATGAAGAAGAATCGTAGCACCACCAAGGCCACCATTCTCTGAGCCCTGTCAGCACCCAGTCCTTCCCCATGCCCTCTCCCCACATGCAGCCCCAATGGCCTCCCTCAGTCCCTTAAACATGCCAAGACCCTTCCTGTCCCAAGGCCTTTGCACTTGTTTCTTCTGCATGGAATGTTCTACCAGATCTTCCCAAGCTGTCTCTGCCTCAGTTCTCAGCTCAGATGTCACCTCCTTAAGAGTGACTTCCCAGGTCACCCTCAGTTACTGTCTCTCATAATACTCTATTTCAACCCCTCCACAGTTCTGGCTAGTACCTGATAGGATCTTATTTATTTGCATGTTCTGGTCTGTCTCCCTTCATTAAAATGTAAGCTCCATGACGGTAGGGATACCATCAGTTTGATCACAGCTGTATCCCTAATGCCTCACACACCTATGTGCCTGGCACAGAGCAGGCACTCATCAGATACATGTGGCCAGAACAAATGACCACCTTATGGCATGTAAAGTTCACCAGAAGTCCAAGAAAAAAGGTTACAATAAAAGAAGTCAATTTTGAAACATTCATTCAAGGAGAGAGAAAAAAAGCACTTGACGAAAAGCCAAGAAACAAGCAACAAAGTCAGTGTTTCAATAATCAAAATTAAAGTGCTCCCCCTTACATGGTATGTCAAAGACTGGGCAATACAGCCTCAGAGTGGGCTGTCTGATCTGCAGGCTCTCCGAGCAGGGAACAGAGACTTCTGTTTGGAAATGTCAATCTCAGCTTTTCCACTAGTGAACTGGGGGACTGGAGAGGAGCCCTAATTCTGTTCTGGGGTAGTCATTTGATCTTGGGTGACTTATCAATCCTGTATCCCCATTAAAGGGCTTGATTTGATAAAACGAGAGACAGTGAAGCATTCTAACAGGCTAGAAGCACTACATAACTTCAAGGCATTATTTTCAGAACTGATCAACAGGCTCACCCACATCATCCGATTCTAGTATCTAATGGTGTCGCTCACCTGTCTTCCTGCTGATTCCTCTTCTTTTTCTTGAAAATATCTGTGTCTTGGGCCTGATTTCAGAATTTTGGATAATATATGTGTCATTAATGGGTAACAGATTCAAAAATAGACACGATGTTTGTGACCAAAAGCCACTGACATATCATTTTTTTAATATTTTTTCTAGTGGGCATATTAAACATAACAGACTCAAAGTTCCACCCCAGAACCCTTTCAAGAATGTGAAAGGCGACTGCAGGTAATACTGACAGTAGATATGTCAAGTCTCCCATGCTGGGTCAAAGGAGGGGGGCATAACAGCTAGTCCCCTTGTGGGTTTTTACAGGCCCTTGTGTTCCACACAACATAAAATATAAAAGAGGATGGAGGATAGGGAAAAGGGCAAAGTAACTTGCATTACTGGAACAGGAGGTTGTTATTTCCAAGCAAACCTTTCATTTAAATATGCCATTACAAAAGTGTAGCTGATTCAAAGAAGTGGGGAGAATTTGATCATTGTACCCTAGCATTCCTGGGATTTTTTACAGAGTTAGATGAGCAGACTGTGGTAAATTGCACTTGTCTTTCTGTTTCAGTTTAATATAGTAGAGAAAAGGATATTATATCTACCATTCTCTTTTCTTCTTCCTTTGCTGTCTTTTTTTCTTTGATTTGTTCCTGCAAAACCTTGTAATTAACATAACTATTTTTGGGAGGCTGAAATGAAAGAAGAAGGACACATATCATCATTTTTTACTTTGCAGAAATTTCCCTGCGTTCCTTACCCTGACTTGCCCATGGCTCACCCCCTTCCGTACTCCTGTCTGGTGACGGCAGGCAGAAATAGCCTCTCACCTTAGCACCCAGCATAATGGCACGTTCCTGTTCCAGAACCCTTTCCTTTCCTTTTCCATAACCTGTGATTCCAAACCGGTGCACTTCCAAACGAGCCTGTGGACATGAACCAGAAGTAGACCCAAGTACATTCCAACAATTACACAGAAGGAACACATCTCTAGAAATAAAGCATTTTAGACAGACGCTGTACATTAAATATTTTTATGTATTCTCATGGCCTGCAATGACTACAATTAGCAATAATCCTGCTGTGGTTTAAGCTCTGTGGAGGCTTCTCCTGCAATGTTACCATCATCTCACAACTCCTTCCTCCCGGGTTTAATTTGGAAAACTGAAGCTAAGAATTCTCTCTACAAATCAGTGACAGAACTAGGAATAAAACAGAGGTCTGTAGGACTTTAAGATGCTCTGTAAAACAAGCCAGTACCCATAAAGGCAGTAATTTCAACTTAAAAGTACCCCTCCAAATGGACCTTCTAATACTTAGAAACCATTTATCATAGCAGCTTCAAACACAGACCCTTGTTTTTGTTCTTTTTAAGGAAACATCACCAATATCCTCTTTTAGCACTTGAATAACTTCCTCCTAGTCTTTTTTTCTTGTGCATTTTTAAAAACCTAGCAACCATCCCATAATATACACATTTCTGCTTTTTTTTACTTACCATTGTAGTCATGTAGTCTTCAGAACGTTTTTTTAAATCGTTGCATAATATTCAATCAAGTGAATATAGTGTAATCTACTTAACCATTTTCCCATCTGTTAGATATAAGAACATACTCACTTTTTTGGTATTATAAAAAAAGCTGCAAATTAACAATTTCAAAGCACATACCTTTTCTAAGTTAAATTCTTGTATAACCACATCTTTCTCAAGGACACTGGTTTTGGTCTAAAAAAAAAAAAATTCTTATTAAGATCATCTGTTCTTCTATGACTAAAGCATCTATCACCAACAGAACAGACATGTTTTAAGAAGCCCTGAAACTTGCCCCGATGCCTGAATATCGTACACTATAATACAAGCATGCTACACAAAACAGCTAAGAAAAGAAAAATGGAGAAAATATTTTTTAAGGTCCCAAAGCTTAAGAAAGGCTTGATGACAAACTAAGAAAAAGGGAAAAAAAAGATGGCAATGTCTGTAGCTCATGAACCACATGTAGAAAACTCGGGGGGGAGGGATTAAAGAAGATTTAGGGAAGGATAACTGTTTGGGCAGGGATTGTAGAAGATATAAGATGTTATATATGAGTAATTTTTTATCTCTTTTCTTCCCTCCTGTCCTTCCACTGGAATAATGGCTAACAACTCTCTTGCAACAGTGTAGACTTTGTTTACACTTTCTAATAGAAAACAATGATGCAGCAAATGCTTTCAAAATAAGATTGCTGCTGAGCAGGGTGCGGTCATGCTGCAGAGCCCTGCCCCACAAAATGCCCAAACATGCCCTTCACAGCAGTCTAGTTTCTCCTTCTCCAAACAGGAGTTGTTCTTGTGCGGAGCCTGTTTTTCCGCCCACCATTGCATTTTGGGTAAGTATGATGTAGGATGACTTTTGCTTCCCTGTGAAATGTCTATTACTGTACTTACTTCAATTAAAAAAAAAAACAAAAAAAACCCACTGCCATCGAGTTGATTCCAACTCAATAGTGATCCCATGTGTGACACAGTAGAACTAAGCTCCATAGGGTTTTCTTGGCTGTAATTTTTAAGGAAGCAGACTGCCAGGTATTTCTTCTGCAGCACATCTGGGTGGCTTCGAACTGCCAACCCTTCAGTTAGCAGCTGAGCACTTAACTGCCTGTAACACCTAGGGACCTATATATTATACATTTGTGTATATATATAATAGCCTCACAGAGGGATTAGTACTATTGAATAGGATTAAAGTATGCTAAGTGTGCAGCACAGGGCCCAGTGCAGGAAGACTCAATCAATGCTATTCTTATTAACTAATTACCAACTACCAGAGCAGCAGGTACCAGTAATCACTGCAACACTTGGCATTTGCTACAACACTCAAGACTGAGTGGCTGTCATAAGCGCAGGTGCTGATGGTAACGAGGAAGAGTACAGGATGCTTTGTTAGGGCCTAGGCATATGGCTACTTTTGTGCTGTAAGACACAATACATGCATTTTCCATATGATTTTATTAAGCTTCTTTGCCTTCATTAGGCTTATACTTTTCTTCAGACAATCACATATTTCCCATCTGTTTGACAGAATCAAATGCCTTCATTAAGATCACAGACACATCATGGAAGAGGCTGTTTGGGGCATTTTTGTTTTATCTACCTAAGAAAAAATCTTATTTCCTATTCTACGACTAGAAAAAAGTTACATTTACTTTGAAGTTAGAATATCTTTTCCACTGGCATGCACATCTAATCCATTTAGTGTGATTAAAAAGTAATATTACTTTTGAAAAAAATGGATTAGATCTTGATGATTTCAGGGACACATCCAGACTCTCAAATACAAATTGTGTGGTGATGGTTGAATATGATGAATTAATTAATGTCACTGAATTATACATGTAAAAAAATGTTGAAATGGCAAATGTTTTGCTACATATTTACAATAAAAAAATTTGTGAATACAAAAAAAATTATATATAGTTCACAGATCCCCAAAATCCCATGAAATATTTATTTCCTTTTCTGAATATTTAAATAATTCTCTCTCTTCTTCCCTCCCACTCACCCAATGAAGTAATGGCTAACTAATCTTTTTTAAGCTGGGTGATTCTTTCAGGCACATCAGATTTCTAGCAACCTGGAGATGTCGCATGTTCCAGGCTGACCTATTACTAGGAGATCAGTATGAGAATGGACAATCTAGGGGACTTAAGCTCTGTAATAATTCTTGACCAATTGTGTGACAGTTACTGTGAGGCTGACACCTCTGACCCACAGAGGAGAGGGAAGTCCAGCCTCTGCTCATCCCTGCTTGCCCAACACTGGCCACACTGAATATCCAGCTCCTCACACTCAGGCTTCTGTTCATCCTGTGTGGAGACACCTGGGCTGGGGGCCATCTATACCAAAGGAAGGGCCAGGCCCTCAGGTAGCAGCTCTGGCCCAGTCACAGAGACCTCAGTGCTCCCCATCCCTCTGTCAACATTTCACCAGACATGTCTTAGTTTTGTTGTATCTGTTGATATGTTTCTGAGAACTGGTCTGGGGTCTGGACCCTTGCTTATAATAAACACAGACATCTGGGGGGAAGTTGTTGACTAATTATTTCCCAGATGCTGAGTCAATTAGCATGACCCACCACTATGTTTTATTTTATTCACAGCACTTCAGTATGCTATCGATAATGCATTCCCTGATTCAGAAACAATCAGTGGGTCCTCTATTTTTCTTTCCCTTCATACTCACTGTGGTAGGAGGCATTACTTCCTGCAGACAATACTGGGTCCTCCTCTACTTCCAAGCACACAAGAGAAATGTGCTTCCCTGTCTGCCTGAAGTTAGGTACAGCTACATGGCTTTCTTTGGCCAAAGAAATGAGTTGAGTGGATGTATGCCCCTTCCACATGGAACCTTTAAGAGCCATTGATCAACTCCCCTTTCCTTCACCAAAGTAACTAGTGGTCTTCCAGAAAATAGAGTACCTACTATCCTGGGTCCCTGGATGAGAACAGTGTTCAGCAGAGTAGCTTGCCCCTGCCAATCCTTGACTGCCACGTGGCATGAGAAAAAAATTAACTTTTGCTTTTTAAATCATTGAGAAACCAAAACATCAAACCAGTTGCCACTGAGTGAATTCCAACTCACGGCGACCCCACTGCTACAAAGTAGAACTGTGCTCCACAGAGTTTTCTAGGCTGTGACTTTTTGGAAGCATATCAACCATTTCAGGAGGCAGAATCTGATCAAGAACCAATGGTACTGATGAAAGAAGTCCAAGATGCGCTGAAGGGAACGGTGAAAAACAAGCCTCCAGGAACTGACAGAATACCAATCGACACGTTTCAACAAACAGATGCCACACTGGAGGTGCTCACTCATCTATGCCAAGAAAGTTGGAAGATAGCTACCTGGCCAACCGACTGGAAGAGATCCATATTTGTACCCTTTCCAAAGAAAGGTGATCCAAAAGAATGCAGAAATTATCGAACAAAATCATTAATATCATACACAAGAAAAATTTTGCTGAAGATCATTCAAAAGCACTTGCAGCAGTACATCAACAGGAAACTGCCAGAAGTTCAAGCCAGATTCACAAGAGGATGTGGAATGAGGGGTGCCATTGCTGATGTCAGATGGATCTTGGCTGAAAGCTGAGAATATCAGAAAGATGTTTACACGTGTTTTATTGACTACGCTAAGGCATCTGACTGTGTAGATCGTTAACAAATTATGGATAACATTGCTGTCATGGATTGAATTGTGTCCCCCCAAAATATATGTCAACTTGGCTGGGTCATAATTCCCAGTATTGTATGATTGTGTACCATTCTATAATCTGATGTGATTTCCTTATGTGTTGTAAACTCTGATCACTATGATGTAATCAGATGGATTAGCGGCAGTTATACTGATCACGTATACAAGATCAGATAGTGTATTAAGCCAATCTCTTTTGAGACATAAAAGAGAGAAGCGAGCAGAGACACATGGGGACCTCGTACCACCAAGAAAGCTGCACCAGGAGCAGAGCGCACCCTTGGGACCTGAGGTTCCTAGGCTGAGACACTTCCAGACCAAGGGAAGACTGATGACAAGGACCTTCCTCTGGAGCTAACAGAGAAGTCTTTCCCTGGAGCTGACACCCTGAATTTGGACTTGTAGCCTACTATACTGTGAGAGAATAAATTTCTCTTTGTTAAAGCCATCCACTTGTGGTATTTCTGTTAGAGCAGTACTAGGTGACTAAGACAATTACAAACAATGAGAATTCCAGAACACTTAATTATGCTCATGAGGAATCTGTACACAGACCAAGAGGCAGTCATTTGAACAGAACAAGGGGTCACTGCATGGTTTAAAGTCAGGAAAGGTGTGCATCAGGGTAGTATCCTTTCACCATACTTATTCAGTCTGTATGCTGAGCAAATAATCTGAGAAGCCGGACTGCGTGAAGAAGAATACAGCATCAAGACTGGAGAAGAATCATTTACAACCTGCAGATGACACAGCCTTGCTTGCTGAAAGTGAGGACTTGAGGCACTTACTGATGAAGATCAAAGACTATGGCCTTCAGTATGGGTTGCACCTCAACATGAAGAAAACAAAAATCCTCACAACTGGACCAATTTTCTCATGATAATGGAGAAAATATTGAAGTTATCAAGGATTTCATTTTACTTGGATCCACAATCAATGCCCATGGAAGCAGAAGACAAGAAATCAAACAACGTATTGCATTGGGCAAATCTGCTGCGAAAGATCTCTCTAAAGTGTTAAAAAGCAAAAACATCACTTTGAGGACTAAGGTGTGCCTGAACCAAGCAAGCTATGGTATTTGCAATCACCTCATATGCATACGAATAAGAAACAACGAAGAATTACTGATGCCTTTGAATTATGGTGTTGGCAAAGAACACTGAATATAGCACGGACTGCCAGAAGAACAAACAAATCTGTCTTGGAGGAAGTACTGCCAGAATGCTCCTTAGAAGCAAGGATGGTGATGTTTCATCTCACGTACTTTGGACATGTTATCAGGAGGGGCCAGTTCCTGTACTTTGGACATATTATCAGGAGGGACCAGCCCCTGGAGCAGGACATCATGCTTGGGAAAGTAGAGTGTCAGCAAAAAAGAGGAAGACCCTCAATGAGATGGACTGATACAGCCGCTGCCAACAATGGGCTCAAGCACAGCAATGATCTTGAGGATGGCACAGGATTGGGCAGTGTTTTGTTCTGTTGTACGCAGGTTTTCTGTGAGTCAGAATCGACTCAACAGCACCTAACAACAAGAGTGTAGTAAAGTACACAGGCTTGTAATTTGAAAAGCCTGGGGTTTGAGCCTGAGCTCTGGCACTTATTTCAGAAGCCTTTAATTGGAAGCCTTAGGGTCAGATTCCAGTTTCAAAATGCAGAAGCCTTTACATTTTATAAAGGTAATACTGTAGATATACTGAATATTAAATACATCATAAACTACTTCCGGTAGAGTCCAAGGCGGCAACACATAATTATGCACATTAATATTTCTGCAGCAACATTTATGAATATTCGTGCCAAAATCGGATAAACAAAAATGATTTTTCAAAAACCTTACATCACTTCAGGTCAGGTTTTGCTGCCAAGTAAGTCTGTACCAAACTTAAAAAAAAAAGAGAGAGAGAGAAAGAAAGAAACCAAACAACCAATCAATCAACTTTTGCTTCCCAGGGCTACAGAGGTTTTGGAATTACAGATATAGGGGTGTGGAGTTGCTGTGTAACTGCAGGCAACCTACTTAACCTTTCTAGGCATCAATCTCCTCTGTAAAATGAAGGCAAGTAACAGGAATTGTGAGGGTTAAGCGAGATGATGAATGAGTTTTAATGAATATAAATAACTGGCACTCTTAGTAAGTACCCAATAAATATTTGCTATTATCATTAACAGTTAGTTATATGGCTCAGAAGCAGCCTATGTATACCTCAATCCAGGCTATGGAATACAAGTGTCACTTCTGATTTACAGGACAGAGTTCTATTGTTTTATCTTATCTTTCTTATCTCTTCTTCACCTAGGCCAAGAAAGGGACTAAAGTTCATGAAGAAAGGACAATGAATGTTAAGATGGACCAATGCTGAGGGTGTAGAAACAGCACTGATAAACATTATCCCTAGAGGTCAAGTAACACTTGGATCATTTTAAGCCACATATGACTTTTGTTTCTTAAGACCTTAAGAATTCTTGTCATCACAGGCAGCCTTGCACCTATTATATGGCCCCACTTGCTCCTCAAATCACAAGTCCAGGTCACCATATTGCGAACCTGGACCACTACAGCAAACCCCTAACCCAGTCCCCTCAGGCATCTGCTATTGCTCCACACTTAGGGGCCAGAGCGATCTTTTTAGAACATAAATCAGATCATCGCACACCCGTTTAAAGTTCTTTCGTGGCTTCCCACATACTTAAAACTAAAATCCAAATGCCTCACCACTGCCAACAAGACCAAGGAAGAGCTGGCCACAGCCACTCTCTCCTATCAGCTCGCATCACTCTGCCCTATGTCCTGCTCACATCAGTCTTCTTCCAGCTCCTTGAACTTGGCAAGTTTTCAGACCTGAGAGCTTTTGCTATGCTGTTTTCTCTCTGCCCGGGCTGCTCTTCCTTGATCCATTGTTGTTGCAGGCCAGGGAGTGAACTCACAGAGACCCTATATGACAGAGTAGCACTACCCTATATGGTTTCCTAGGCTGTAACCTTTGCGGAAACAAACTGACATGTCTTTTCACCCGCGGAGGTGCTGGTGAGTTTTTGGTTAGCAGCTGAGCGCTTAACCATTGTGCCACAGGGGTCCTCTTGCCCCACTAGCACCCTTTAATAAAGCTCCAGCCCAAATGCCAACTTCTCTAGAGACTTCCCCAACCATGCATCTAAAGTAGTTTCTGCCTGTTACTCTCAGAACACTATTTGTTTCCTTCAGAAAACTTGTAACTCTTTTTAGTTATGTTATTGCATTCTGTGGAATCACTTTACCAAAAAGCAATTTGGCCTTTTGTTCCTGGTTTCTAAGCCTTGCCTGTGCTGACCTTTACTCATATTGGCAGGGGGACCCACCCAGTAGTTGACCTTTACATGGACTGGCTGTGGGGCCTGCTCCATGACTGATTAAAAACCCTAAAACACAGGAGGTGGGGCCAAGATGGTGGAGTAGTCAGACGTTTCCTGTGGTCCCTCTTACAACAAAGACCCAAAAAAATAAGTGAATCAATTATATATGACAATCTAGGAGCCCTGAACATCAAAGGCAAAGTTGAGCAATCAGACTAAGTGGCAGGGGGAGGGAAAGACGGTTCAGAAGCAGCAAGGAGATGCCAGACCTGACCTGGCGGAAACCGGCACCCCGCAGCCAGTGCATGTGGTGAGGCAAGCAGTGACACTTGGGATGTGTTTTCCAAATCGGGAGAGATCGAGCGGCAGAGAGTCTACGCAAGCCTCCAGAACCAGTGAAAAGCCGCACTCAATCAACAAAAGATAGGTACATGAGTCTAACCTACTTTGAAGATCAAAAAACCTGCTCTTTGGGAAAAACCTCTCTCCCATTTACCTGCCCCCTCCCCGCTTTGCACCAGGTCTTGGGCCAGCTTCAGCCATTGCCGTGTCCCCTGGGTGGGAAGTAAGGACCTGTCTCATGCCCTGAGCCATTCTCCCAGCCCTAGAGAAAGAAAAAATTAACAAACAGGAATAAATAACCTGCCACCTCCCCTAAGCCAGGAACTTAAGAGTAGGCACAGCTTCTTTGCCTAGGCACAGGCATAAGGGGTCCACAGACTTTGAATGCCTTTCACCTCTGCATAGAGTTGTGGGGGCCCATTTCAACAGGGTAGGCCCTAATTAGCACAGTACAACAGGGTATATACCTGAAACCTAACTTCCACTGTCAGCTATATGGCAGAATGGTAGGCTCATGACATTTGATACTGCTCCACCCATTAAGCAGGGTCCTCACCTACCCACATCAGGGGCCTGAGGACTGGTGGTTCCACCCACGCCACCTAGCCACCTTCAACAGAGGTCCAAGAATAAGTGGTACCTCCCAGTGCTTACAGACAACAGCACTGGGTGCCCATAGTCCAGCTGCAAAACCCACCCACCTACACGATCTAGGGAACAGAGACATGCTTTCCTTTCAGACGCTCAGGGGCAACCGTCAGCCCCCTGCCTTGCTCAGTGTGTGACACTCTACTGTAGCCAGATACCTGTGCCTACACCAATCACCCCTGCTCATCTAGGACTGCAGGTGAGAGCTTGCACCACACACTTGGTGACTGACTACCTGGACACCTGAGCTAAATCCATACAAGAAAAGTAAATGGACTACAGGGTTCACATAGCTAGTAACATTATCTAACCACTGGGTGACAGGACATTAGAGTTTCAAAGGCGCCAAACAGTCAAACTAGCTCACACAAGCAGCCTATTTGGACATAGCAAAACAAAACAAAACAAGAAGCTAGGACACTGTAAGTAAACATAAAATAAATAAATATAGTAACTTCTTGATGGCTCAGAGACAACAGTCAATATCAAATTACATAAAGAGGCAGACCATGATG
Organism: Trichechus manatus latirostris; assembly: GCF_000243295.1. NCBI lineage: Eukaryota > Metazoa > Chordata > Mammalia > Sirenia > Trichechidae > Trichechus > Trichechus manatus. The sequence goes on along the minus strand of NW_004443957.1, from coordinate 7,597,044 downwards.
GCTACCGCAAGCTCCCAAAACAAAGCGTCAAGAAATTTTCCGGAGGAAGAGAACTTCTTGGAATTAACGCAGGTAGAAGACAAAAGATTAATATACAGAACTCTTTTTAAGAGATCAGGAAGGAGATCAGGCATAATGCAGAACAAGCCAAGGAACACACAGATAAGGAAACAGCAGAACTTAAGATTACAGAAAAGCATAATGACACACTTAACAGGCTGCAAAAATCCATAGAGAGACAGCAAACAGAAATCCAGAAGGTTAACAATAAAATTTCAGAATCAGAAACTCGATATAAAGTCACAGGAGCAGAACTGAGGCAATGGAAGTCAGAATTAGTGAGACTGAAAATAAAGCCCTTGACACCAACTTATTTGAGAAAAATCAGATAAAAGAATTTTTAAATATGAAGAAATCCTAAGAATCATGTGGGACTCTATCAAGAGGAATAAACTACAAGTGACTGGAGTACCAGGAAGGGGGGGGGGGACGGATAACAGAAAATACAGAGAATTGTTGAAGATTTGTTGGCAGAAAACTTCCCTGATATCGTGAAAGATGGCAAGATATCTATCCAAGGTGCTCATCGAACCCCACACAAGGTAGATCCCAAAAGAAAGTCACCAAGACATATTATAATCAAATTTGCCAAAACCAAAGATAAAGACAGAATTTTAAGAGCGGCTAGGGATAAATGAAAAGTCATCTACAAAGGCGTCAATAAGACTAAGCTCAGACTACTCAGCAGAAATCATGCAGGCAAGAAGGCAATGGGATGACATATATAAAGGCTTGAAGGAAAAAAATTGCCAGCCAAGAATTATATATACAGCAAAACTGTCTCTCAAATATGATGGCAAAATTAGGACATTTCCAGATAAAGAGAAGTTTGCAAAAACCAAACTAAAATTACAAGAACTACTAGAGTCCTCCAGTTAGAAAATCAGTAACATCAGACAACCCAAGAATAGAACCCAGGACAGAGCAACCAGATAGCAACTCAGACACAGAAGACACAAAAACAAATCAAAGCTAAAATGCTGAAAACAGGGAAACAGAGACATCAACACATCAAAGATGACACCATTAAAACAAAGAAAAGGGACTGAAAAATGCAGTCATAAATCTTTCATATGGAGAGAAAGTCAATGCGATATAAAGAAATAAAAAACTGGTTTAAACTTAGAAAAAGATGGGTAAGTAGTAAGGTAACCATAAAGGAAAATAACAATTCTACACATCAAATTAAAAAATAAGAAAAACGTAAAGACTCAGCAAACACAAAATCAACAACAATGAAAAAGATGAAAAGAAAATACATAAAGAAAAACAACTCAGCATAGAAAATTGAATGGAACAAAGAAACTGTCAACAACACACACAAAAAGACATCACAATGACATCACTAAACTCATACCTGTGAATAATTACGCTGAATGTAAATGGACTAAATGCACCAATAAAGAGACAGAGAGTGGCAGATGGATAAAAAAACATGATCCGTCAATATGCTGCCTACAAGAGACAGACCTCAGACTTAAAGACACAAACTAAAACTCAAACATTGGAAAAAAATATATCAAGCAAACAACATTTTAAAAGGAGCAGGAGTGGCAATATTAATCTGACAAAATAGACTCTAAAGTAAAATCCACCACAAAGGATAAGGAAGAACACTATACAATGATTAGAGGGTCAATACACCAGGAGAAAGTAACCATAATAAATATTTATGCACCAACAACAGGGCTCCAACATACATAAAATAAACTCTAACAGCACTGAAAACACAGATAGACAGCTCCACAATAGTAGACCTCAACACACCACTTCCAGTGAAGGACAGAATATCCAGAAAGCTCAATAAAGACATGGAAAATCTAAATGCCACAATCAACCAATTTGATCTCACAGACATATACAGAACACTTCACCCAGCAGCATGCAAGTATACTTTCTTTTCCAAAACACATGAAACATTCTCCAGAATAGATCACATATTAGGCCATAAAGCAAGACTTAAAAGAATTCAAAGCACTGAAATATTACAAAGCACCTTTTCTGAACAGAAGGCCATAAAAGTAGAAATCAATAACAGAAAAAGCAAGGAAAAAAAATAAAACACATGGAAACTGAACAACACCTTGCTCAAAAACTACTAGGTTATACAAGAAACTAAGGGTGGAATAAAGAAATTCACAGAATCAAACAAGAATGAAAACACATCCTACCAGAACCTTTGGGACACGGCAAAAGCAGTGCTCAGAAGTCAGTTTATAAAAATAAATGAACACATCCAAAAACAAGAAAGGGTCAAGTTAAAATATTAACCCTATTAACTTGAACAAATAGAAAGACAGCAGCAAAAGAAGCCCTCAGGCACCAGAAGAAAGGAAATAATAAAAATTAGAGCAGAATTAAATGAAACAGAGAATAGAAAAACAATTCAAAGAGTTAACAAGACCAAAAGCTGGTCCTTTGAAAAGATCAACGAAATCAATAAACTGCTGGCCAAACTGACAAAAGAAAAACAGGAGAAGAAGCAAATAACCCATATAAGAGATGAGATGGGCGATAATCACAACAGACCCAACTGAAATTCAAAGTATCATAACAGAATACTATGGAAAACTGTACTCTAACAAATTTGAAAACCTAGAGGAAATGGACAAATTTCTAGAAACACACTACCTACCTAAACTAACACAAACAGAGGTAGAACAACTAAAGAAACCTATAACAAAAGAAGCGATTGAAAAGGTAATTAAAAAACAACAACAACAAAAAAGCCCTGGCCAGACAGTTTCACTGAAGAATTCTACCAAACTTTCAAAGAGTTAACACCACTACTACTAAAGGTATTTCAGAGCATAGAAAAGGAAAGAATACTTCCAAACTCATTCTATGAAACCAGCAGAACCCTGATACCAAAACCAGGTCAAGACACCACAAAAAAAGAAACTTAAAGACCAACATCCCTCGTGAACATAGATGCAAAAATCCTCAACAAAATTCTAGCCAACAGAATTCAACAACATGTTAAAAAAAAAAAAATTCATCTTGACCAAGTGGGGTTTATACCAGGTATGCAGGGATGATTCAACATTAGAAAAACAGTTACTGTAATCCATCACATAAATAAAACAAAACAAGAACTACATGATCTTATCAATCGATGCAGAAAAGGCATTTGACAAAGTTCAACACCCATTCATGACAAAAACTCTTGGCAAGAGGAATAGAAATGAAATTCCTCAATATAATTGAGAGCATTTATACAAAGTCAACAGCCAACATCATCCTAAATGGAGAGAGTCTGACAGCATTCCCCTTGAGAACGGGAACCAGACAAAGATGCCGTTTATCACCATTCTTATTCAACGTTGTGCTGGAGGTCCCAGCCAGAGTAATTAGGCTAGAAAAAGAAATAAAGGGAACCCAAATGGTAAGGAAGAAGTAGAAGTATCTCTATTTGCAGATGCTATGATCTTATACACAGAAAACCCCAAACAATCCATAAGAAAATTACTGGAACTAATAGAAGATTTTAGCAAAGCATCAGGATACAAGATAAACATACAAAAATCAGTTAGATTCCTCTACACCAACAAAGAGAACTTCCAAGAGGAAATCACCAAATCAATACCATTTACAATAGTCCCCAAGAAGATAAAATACTTAGGAATAAATCTAACCAAAGATGTAAAAGACCTATACAAAGAAAACTGTAAGACGCCACTGCAAGAAACCAAAAAAGACCTACGTAAATGGAAAAACATACCTTGCTATGGATAGGAAGACTCAACATTGTGAAAACGTCAATTCTATCCAAAGCAATCTACAGATACAATGCAATCCTGATCCAAATTCCAACAGCATTTTTTAAGCAGATGGAGAAACAAATCACCAACTTCATACGGAAAGGGAAGAGGCCCCAGATAAGTAAAGCATTACTTTTTAAGAAGAACAACAAAGTGGGAGGCCTCACACTACCTGATTTTCAAACCCATTATACTGCCACGGTAGTCAAAACAGCCTGGTACTGGTACAACAACAGATACATAGACCAATGGAACAGAATTGAGAATCTAGACATAAATTCACCGACCTATGAGCAGCTGATATTTGACAAAGGCCGGAAGTCCATTAATTGGGGAAAAGACAGTCTCTTTAACAAATGGTGCTGGCATAACTGGATATCTATCTGCAAAAAAATCAAACAAGACCCATACCTCACACCATGCATAAAAACTAACTCAAAATGAATCAAAGCCCTAAACATAAAATCTAAAGCGATAAAGATCATAGAAGAAAAAATAGGGACAATGCTAGGAGCCCTAATGCATGGCATAAACAGAACACAAACCATAAGTAATGATGCATAAACACCAGAACAGAAACTAGATAACTGGGAGCTCCTAAAAATCACACACTTATGCTCATCAAAAGACTTCACCAAAAGAGTAAAATGACAACCTACACAGTGGGAAAAAATTTCTGGCTATGACAAATCCGATCAGGGTCTAATCTCTAAAATCTACAAGATACTGCAAAACATCCACAACAAAAAGACAAACAACCCAATTAAAAAATGGGCAAAGGATATGAACAGGCACCTCACCAAATAAGACATTTAGGCAGCTAACAGACATATGAGGAAAGCTCCCTGTCATTAGCCATTAGAGAAATGCAAATCAAAACTACAATGAGATACCATCTCACCCCAACAAGGATAGCATTAATACAAAAACACAAACTCATAAATGTTGGAGAGGTTATGGAGAGACTGGAACACTTATACAGTGCTGGTGGGAATGTAAAATGGTACAACCACTTTGGAAATCAATTTGGCGCTTCCCCAAAAAGCTAGAAATAGATGTACCATACAATCTAACAATCCCACTCCTTGGAATATATCCTAGAGAAATAAGAGGCATCACACGAATAGATACATGCACACCCATGTCCACTGCAGCACTGTTTACGATAGCAAAAAGATGGAAACAACTTCGGTACCCATCAACCGATGAATGGATAAACAAATTATGGTATATTTACACAATGGAATACTATGCAACGATAAAAAATAATGATGCATCTGTGAAACATCTCATAACATGGATGAATCTGGAAGGCATTATGCTGAGTGAAATTAGTCCGTCACAAAAGGACAAATATTGTATAAGACCACTAATATAAGAACTTAAAAAAAGGTTTAAACACAGAAGAAAATATTCTTTGATGGTTACGAGGATGGGGAGGGAGCAACAGGGGAATTCACTAACTAGATAGTAGGTAAGAATTATCTTAAGTGAAGGGAAGGACAACACACAATACAGGAGAAGTCAGCACAACCGGACTAAACCAAAAGCTAAGAAGTTTCCTGAATACAACCAAATACTTCGAGGGACAGAGTAGGAGGGGCGGGGGTCTGGGGACCATGGATTCAGGGGACTTCTAGGTCAACTGGCATAACAAAGTTTATTAAGAAAATGTTCTGCATCCCACTTTGGTGAGTGGTGTCTGGAGTTTTGAAAGCTAGCAAGCGGCCATCTAAGATACACGAATTGGTCCCAACCCACTTGGAGCAAAGGAGAATTAAGAACAACAAAGATACAAGGAAAATATTAGCCCAAGAGACAAAAGGGCCACATAAACCAGGGACTCCATCAGCCTAAGACCAGTAAAGAACTAGACAGTACCTAGCTACCACCAATGACCACCCTGACAGCGGACACAACAGAGAGTCCCTGATGGAGCAGGAGAAAAGTGGGGTACAGAACACAAATTCTAGTAAAAAGACCAGACTTAATGGTCTGACTGAGACTGGAGGGACCCTGTAAGACATAGCCCCCAGACTCTCTGTCAGCCCAAAACTAAAAACATTCCCAAAGCCAACTCTTCAGACAAAGATTAGACTGGACTATGAGACATAAAATGATACTTGTGAAGAGTATGCTTCTTAGCTCAAGTAGATACACGAGTCTAAATGGGCAGCTCCTGTCTGGAGGCGAGATGAGAAGGCAGAAAGGGACAGGAGCTGGCTGAATGCACACGGGAAATCCAGGGTGGAAAGGAGGAGTGTGCTGTCACACTGCAGGGAGTGCAGTTAGGGTCACATAGCAGTGTGTATATAAAGTTTTGTATGAGAAACTAACTTGAACTGTAACTTTCATTTAAAACACAATTGGAAAAAAAAAATAAACCCTAAAACACAGAGGCTCAGATGGGGCCTCCTGATTGACAAGAGCCAGAAGACGAGTGTGTCCTTTGGACACGGGGGCCCTGCACTATGACCCTCCCAGATCAGGTAAACCTGCAATGGTGACAAAGGCTGTGCCTACAACAGTACCAGAAGAGGCGGAGACAAGTGGACCTTAATGGTGGCAGCAAAGTGTAAAGTCTGAACCCCAGCTGAGAGGGCCAGGAAGCCATTGAGAGGAGTAGCCAACAGCAGAGCACACTCAGTAACATCACAGAAGAGCTCCTGGTTGAAAGTCTTCCTGGTTGGCAAGAGTGAACATCTGTTCCTAGTAGGGTACGCAGGTCTCCTTGAGAGTTTGAGGTTCCGGGAACCCCTCTCTTACCTTGCCTTATGCATTTCCCTGTTTATATCTTTCCTGCTATTAAAGTTGTTATTGCAGTTATGGTGTTTCCGTGAGTTCTCTGCGACCACTGCAATGAATTACTGAACCCAAAAGAGGAAGAGTGCCGTGGGGAGAACAGCTGGTATCAGAAATGGTGAAGTTGGAGAATGGAGGCATATTTGACCTCCACATCACAGGAACCAGCTTCGTGCTGATTCTTATCCTTGGGGTTGTCCTTTCAGTTATGAATTTACTTGGATCCTTGCCTGCCTCCACCACTAAACGGTATACTCTTTGAGGACAGTAAACTTAGGAAGCACTCAGTAATTATTTGTGGAGTAAATGAATGAATGAATGAAGGATCTCTTACTATCTCCTGTCAAACCACTTTTATAGTTACTGCATTATAAATGGGATGTTATCATAAAGTTCATTTGTAGGTTAGATATTTGGCACGGGTAAAATGTAATATAAATGGTGGTTAAGTTCCCAGGTAAACTCATGAAAACTTATTTTAATGAACACTGCAGCTTAACCATAGTATTGACAGCAGAAGACTAAGTTCTAGGGAAAGAAGGGCATTTCTGGGGTTCAGGCACGGTCCTGCTGGATTGCTGTCCAACTCACCAGCACCTCTTCCTTCCTCAAGTGCTCTTCAAAGATGATCAGCTGATTCCATGATTGACAAATGGAAGCTATCATGATTTTATGATATATTTTTGCTGATTCCATGTCTGTTTGAATTGCTCTAAAATGGCTTGTAAGCTTTTAGACAGCAGGGACTACAACTGTATTTTAACACATTATACAAATTCTTAGCGTAACATTACATAGCATAATTAGCCCCAACTCACTTAATATCCTTTTACCTAGCATTCTCTATACCCAAAATGTATCATAATAACTAGGATTATATTAATTTGCATTTATTTACATGTTGAAACATCCACATTCTAAAGTTTTTTTTTTTACTGTGAGCACATTCTGCCTCGGCCACCAGACATACTCACATTTCAAAGGATAAAGTAAAAAATGGAGGAAAGGACAGAGCACCAAGGACAACTGAAAAAGATTCATTAAGGTATAACAAAGGTAAGGAAGTGCAAAACTTAAGAGTGAACTAAGGTTCTTGGGGGGAAAAAAGCCAGTAACAATGAAAAAGGGATCATTTGGAGCAGGAAGAAATACACAATTTGACAGCTTGCTGCAGGTGTTCTATTATGAGACATGGAATGCAGACCCACTCAATGCCAAGTCTTTTGTCTTCTCTATTAAGAAGAAAACTCTCCAATTTAGAAACAGGAATGTGAATGAGTGTAAGAAGAAACTGAAGTCTAAGACACTTCAGGAAACCAAGGGGGGATGCCTAGCTACTCGATTAGTTTAATTCTCCAAACACAGCATTATATTGCAAAGCAGGACTTCCCAACCTTTTCTACTTCATGGCACACACAGAAAATACTAATATTTGTGTGGTATACTGGGTGTCTTAGTCATCTAGTGCTGCCATAACAGAAATACCACAAGTGGATGGTTTCAAC
>NW_004443957.1:7549978-7588430 GCF_000243295.1 Trichechus manatus latirostris | reverse complement strand
GAATCATGGCCTAGCCAAATTGATACACACATTTTCTGGGGGACATAATTCAAACCATGACACTGGGGTAACCGGAGACCACCAGCTTGGGGGCTCTGGCTGCCCCACGGGCCAAGGGGATCCATTTGTTGATCCACCTGTGTCAATTCCCAGTGCCCCAGTATGTTGAAGCATACATAAGGTTGGGAAGCTGACCTAGAACCTTAGATTGGTAGACAGGATTACAGAATATACTAATAATATTTGAGGAAGAGATGCTTATGAATTTGATATGAAGTTCTAAACGAATTCTAAAAAAGATTATAGAGTTTTTAAAACCACATAAAAGATGTAGTAAACCCTGGGCGCTAGCATGCCTTCATAACACCACAAGCCAAACTAAGCCTGTAGTGGCCCCCAAAAAGACATGTCCATGTCCTAATCCCTGACACTTGTGAATGAGCCCATATTTGGGAAAAGGATCTTTGAAGTGTAATTAAGTTAAGGATCTGTCTTAGTTATCTAGTGCTGCTGTAACAGAAATACCATAAGTATATGGCTTTAATAAAGAGAAATTTATTTTCTCACAGTCTAGTAGGCTACAAGTCCAGATTCAGGGCGTCAGCTCCAGGGGAAGGCTTTCTCTCTCTGTTGGCTCTGGAGGAAGGTGCTTGTCATCAATCTTCCCCTGGACTAGGAGCTTCTCAGTACAGGGACCCCGGGTCCAAAGGACACGTTCTGCTCCTGGCACTACTTTCTTGGTAGTATGAGGTTCCCTTGTCTCTCTGATCACTTTTCTCTTTTATATCTCAATAAATTGACTTAAAATACAATCTAATCTTGTAGATTGAGTCCTGCCTCATTAACATAACTGCCACTAATCCTGCCTCATTAACATCATAGACGTAGGATGTACAACACATGGGATGATCACATGAGATGACAAAATGGTAAACAATCACACAATACTGGGAATCATGGCCCAGCCAAGTTAACACATGTTTTTGGGGGACACAATTCAATCCATGTCAGGATCTTAAGAGGAGACCATCCTGGATTTAGGGTGGGCTCTAAATCCAATGACAGAGTCCTCACAAGAGAAAGAGGGAGAATTGAGACTCAGACACACATATGAACATGTGGCAGGGATTGGAGTGGTGCAGCCCCAAGCCTGCAGTCACCAGAAGTTGGAAGAGACAAGAAACAGATTCTTCCCCAGAGCCTTTAGAGAGGAGTACGGCTCTGCTGACATGTGATTTCAGGCTTCTGACCTCCACGACTGGGAGAAAATAAAGTTCTGTTGTTTTAAGCCATTCAGTTTGTGGTAATTTGTTATGGCAGCTACAGGAAACTAATATAACCCTCATTTCCTTTTTTAGTAGACAAAGTTTTTATAGGATATGAGGAACGCTACACAAATGGAATATCTGGATTTTAGAAAATGAATTTGACAGAGCCATTATGATATCCTTGTGGAAAAGAGACAGTTTTGATGGGCAATCACAGCTCCCTTGTGCTCAGTGAAACCAAACCTCTTCCCTACCAGAATGCAAGCTCTATGCGGGTGAGGTTTTATATATTTTGTTCATCACTTTATCCCTAGTGCCTAGAACAATAGCTAGCATGTAGTAGGAGCACCAGAAATGGATGCTGAATTACTGAATTTTCTGTAGCACTATTCAAGCAGAAGGCCTATGAGTGGGAAAACGTTAACTCAGAGGCCTAGGTTTATCAAACCCTACACATTCGCAAGTCAGTCCTATTTTCATGACTAGCCCTTGACTGGCTCTTGGGAACTGAGCTTAATATATTCTGTGTGATAAAAGTGTTTTTGCACACCTGAGGCTTTGAGCCACACTGTACTCGTTTCTTCAGGTAGTTTATACCAACACCGTGGTTTGTGGTTAACACATACTTTCCGTCTGGAGATCTGGAACATCAGTAACTGACGACAGTCACACAAGCACTGCATTCTTACGTGACCAACCCCCAATAAAAATCCTGGGCATCAGGCTCAGCAGTGTCCCCTGGTTGACAACACTTTTGCATGTGCTGTCACAAATTGTTTCTGGGGCACTTAAGCACATACTTTGCGACTCCACTAGAAGGAAACACTTGGAAGCTTACGCCTGGTTTCCTCTAGACTTCCACTCCATGTGCTGTTTCCCTTTGCTGATTTTACTCTGTATCCTTTTGCTGTAATAAACTGTAACCAGAGGTACAACAACTTCTGAGTCCCATGAGTCCTTTTAGCAAGTCCTCAAGTCTGACCGTGGTCATGTGGAATCTAAAGTTACTCATCTAATATCTCAATATCAGGGGTTTCACTATACAGCTGTATAAATAAACCACCTCTTTACCTTTGGGATCTCATCTTGGCCAGGCTTCAGTTTTCTTTTTTGGCGTCTGCTGTGAAATTCTACCACTTCTACTAGCTCCCTGTTGTTCCTCAGAGAGTGAGATACTGCAGAATCGACTTCTGGTTCTGAAGAGAAAGATGTGGAGGTCACAGCAGGAGCACAATGCAGCTCTTCTCTGAGTTCCTTGAAGAAGCTGGAAGCACTTTTCCTTTGGCCTCTTACAAGAGAATCAGGTGGAAGAGCTGGTCCTTCTGCCAACACTGCTGCGGTGCTCAAATCTCTCTTCTTGCTTTCCCTTTTCTTTTTAATTCTCTGTTTTGTCTCATCTTTCCTCTCTCCTGTTCGTTCAAGCACAAAAAGGAAAAATAAGTATTTTTGGTTTTAGCAGTAACTAATATTAAACCATATGAAGGCACTTGTGCATATGCGACAGCTATAAGCACCCAGGAGTACACGCAAAGAAATACACTACCGTTTTCCTTCAAACAGCAGCGTATTTGCACAATGTATAGAATCCAAAGTACACAGGGTTTCCAAGGAGCAGCTGATAGATTGGAACTGCAGACCTTCTGGTTAGCAGCCGAGCTCTTAACCACTGCACCACCAGGCCTCCCAAAACGCTAATGTCTTATGATTATCTTTGGTGCATGTATAAGGGATTTGTACTTTCCTAGGGCAAGTTCTTCTGAGTGTGAGGGACCACCTTCCTACTGAAGAGTCGGGCGCATAGCTAAACTTTAATAATAAGCTTTTTTTAATTTTCCTGTCTCCCATTAAAATAAACGAAGGAGAGCATAGGTCGGCCAACTTACGTAAAAAAGGTTGTGAAAATCTTCTCTGGAGTCCTTGCACCAAGGGACGCCTGAATGATGAGGGTAGTGAATCACCCAATGACTGGCCTGAGGTCCCAACGTGACCAGGTAGACCAAGGTACCAGGGTCAAGCAGGTCTCGTCAGCACCGGGCAGGGGACCAAGGGGTAAAGAGGGGGTCCCCAGGGGGTCCAAAAAAAGTGACAAAATGGGCTATTTCCAGAGTCCAAGGTTGTGCGTGAATCACACCAGTGAACTATGAGTCTTGGTGCTTCTGAAAAGCTAACCAGGCTGGTCTTGCACACTCAGGGAAGAGTTGGAGGCTTGATTCATGAGAATAACTCAACAGAGCCGATCAAGGGGAAGGGGGATAGGGGATCTCAGACCCAGGAACAGGTCGGAACCAGGTTGGACGAGTTGGAAAGCCCCTTCCCATCAGTTTCTGATGCACAGTAGACCCTCGCTTCTCATGTCCGCTCTCCACGTGGGCTCCCGCGGCCCGCACTCACCGAAGTCGTAGAGGTTCTGGAGCAGAGCATCCAGCAGCGTCTGAGAGCTTGCAGGCGCGCTGGACGTCAGCCCCTCCTCCTGCGCCATCATGGGGGTCTTCAGGTGGGGAACTCAAGCCCACACCGCGCCACGCCTCGGCTTCCGGGTTCCTGGCGGGACTGCGCGCGCGCGGCACGTCCCCACGCGGCTTCCGTCCTGCTTAAGATGGCGGCGCCCGGGGTCCTCTGGAGCGGCCGCAGAGGGTGCCATCGCCCTAGGCGAGGTCGGGCCGCCCCGCGCGGAAGAACCGCCCCCAGAGGCTGCAGCACCACCTTCGCTTAGCAAGGAACCCCAGGCCCGCCTGGGACGGCAGCTGCACCATGGATTCTTCCAGTTCACCTAACTCTTGTTTATCTGTCGGCTCCACCAGTCCCAGCGCGGTCGTGCTTCTCTATTCGGTAGGCATTTAGGGGAACGAGGCTCGGGGTGGTGCCGCGAGAGAAGACTTCCCTTTCCCGATCCCAGCTTCCTCCAGCTCACGACCCCTGGTCCACAAGAATGGGTCCCTAGGTCCGGGAGGAGGAGTTAAGTGGTTGGCTTGGTTTCCACGGCAACGGTATATCGCTGTGTGTCTGTGTAAATGTGTGTATGTATTTAGAAGTTTCTATCTGGTTATTGGTTCTTCAGGTTCCTTTCCGCTCATTCCTTCTCTTTCCCTCCATCGGGCCCTGGGCCTTGAGAAAGCCCCAGGACATAGTAATGCGGGATGAAAATTGGAATCTCTACATCTCTAGCGAGGTCGTTTCGGACTATCTTCTGGGCGAACCTGAGAAACCTGTGGGTCTGAGCCAGCCCGAGATAGCATGTGGCTTCCCAGCTTGCTCTGGTATTTCTTGTATGTAGGGATAGAGGTTTTAAGACTCTAATCAAGGAATATTTGGAACTTACAGAAAGTTTTATTGCCTATTATTGCTTTCTGTCCATCATTGTACTTTTTTCCTAAAGTCATTTTGGAGAACTAATGCCTTCCAGTCTCTCCGCAACTTGCATTTTCACCCCCAACTCTGTTACAATTTTCATGAAGAAATCATGAGGTGGAAGCGTCGTAATACTCCAAATCGCTCAATCCTGGGACAACTGATCTGTTTTACCAGTAAATTAACGTTTAACTACTCTAGGAGGAATTTTAAAAATGTATTTTAAAGGCATATTATCATGTCCTGGCGGTTAGTGTCAGTTTTATTTCTGGCTTAAATATAGTGTTAATTTGTGCAGGAAGGTCAAAACAGGCAAAATACAAAAGAGCAAGGTAAACAAAAAAACCTAGTTTCAAAAGGGAATATATATGGCTTTGTTCAAATTGGGACACCACTCTTCTTTGTCTCGGCTGTATTGTTAGTATGTGGTTTTGGAACATGGGAAAACCTCTGTTCCCTTGGTGTCAGGAATTTGGGGTTTATAATTGCTGTTAACTATCCACTTCTCTAAGGCTTGTCACTTTCACCTCTTTCCGCATTGACCTTACTCTACAGTTCTGAGGGAAATATTGCAAGCAGGTGCATGTAAGGAAGACGGTCGCTGTGCAAATCTGACTTAAATATAGCTAGCTTTTTCTGCCTAACCTGGTTTGTGAATTGACCAGGATTTTCCTTGTATGTGTTAAAGGAAGTAGTTGGTTTTTTACTTTCCCCTTCTCCACTGGTTTTTTAATGCTAAACTTTTGCCAGCTTTTTCATGTTAGAGGCTAAGGCTTTTTGTGTGAGCTTTTCTACTTCTGATTGCTGGACAGCAATCCTCTCTAGCAGTAGTTCTCACTCCTCCCCTGTGACTGCACAGCTTTGACTTTCATGTTAACCTGAATTTATTCTTAATATTTCAGGCTGTCTTTGTTTATATCCTTCGCTACACTGTTATTGTGCCACGCTCTCTGTCTAATCTGAAAGTAGTATTTCTGAGACATTTAAGATACTGTTGATTGCAGCAAGCATTAGGGGTACCTACAGCGTTCTAGTCATTTTTCTCAATATCCAAGATGTAGAAATTAAAAATCCAGCCCTTGCCTTCAAGGGAAGTCCTAAAAGTAAACAAATAATTACAATTAAGTGGGATAAGGGCAATAGTTAAAGCATGCATAGTATATTGTGGGAATAATGAGAAGGGGCCCACTTGGGGGGCTCAGGGAAGACTTCTAAGAGAAAATGACACCTGAGCTGAATTTTTGAGGAGTGAATGGGAGATGACAGAGGGAAGAGTGGCCTAGGCACTGATGTAAGGAAACAGTTCCCCTGCCTGTTTGGGGAAACCTAGTAGTTAAGTAAGTCTACAATAAAGGCGACATGAGAAGTGAAACTGAGAAAGTGAGCAGATGATAGCTCCTGAGGGGATTTTATATATGTTTACACACTTAAGGACAAAATCTTAACTTTATAAGGATATTTATACATAATCAGATTTACATTTTTGAAAGTCTGTGAGAACTACAAGGAGCCCGGATGGCACAGTGGTTAAGCTCTTCACTGCTAATCAGAAGGTCAGCAGTTTGAACCCACCAGCAGTTCCTAGGAGAAAAGACCTGGCAATCTTCTCCCGTAAAGATTAAACCAAACCTGTTGCCAGGCTAGGAAGTCCTATGGGGCAGTTCTACTTTGTACTATAGGGTTGCTATGAGTTGGAATCAACTAGGCAACACACAACAGCAACAACACAAGAGAACTACTAGGTTTCTGGCATGGATATTTGTCTGGGTATCTAACCACTTTGTTTAAGTAGAGATTGCAGAAAGAGAATTAGGTTGGGGAAGGAATCTGATGCCATAAGCATGGAGATCAATTAGGATGAAGTAATCGGAAGAAGTTACGTTGTTGTTGTTGTTAAGTGCCCTCAAGTCAGTTCTGACTCATAGCGATCCTACAGGACAGAGTAGAACCGCCCCATAGGGTTTCTACTACACCACCAGGGCCTGAAGTGATGAAGGCCTGAGTAAGACAGTGGCAGTGAAGCTAGTTACTGCCCTAACTCAGCAGCCCTTGAATGTGGTGACTAAGTAAAAGGAGGCAGTCTGAAGTCCGATTCAAAGTGGTTTGATACCTTTAGGAGATCCATATGTATTCACATCTCTAAGCCCTCACATATTGAAATAAATTATGATTTGGTAATTTTATTTTTTTCTACTGTACTTCAGGTGCAGGCTTACAGAACAAATAGTTTCTCATGAAACAGTAGTACACATATTGTTTTATGACATTGGTTAACAACCCCACAACATGTCAACCCTCTAACTTCTCAACCTTTTTTTTTTTTGGTGAAAATACACATAGCCAAAGATACACCATTTTGAAAATTTCTACATGCACAGTTCAGTGACATTGACTATACTCTTCCAATTGTGCTGTTATTCTCATTTAAGATGAAGGCTTACAGAACAAAATAGTTTCTCATTTAACAGTTACTACAAATGTTGCCCTATGACAATGGTTAACAATCTCACAACACATCAACAATATCCTTACTCAACCTTGGGTTCCCTATCACCAGCTTCCTTGTCCTCTTCTGCCTTCTGGCCCTTGCCACTGGACTACTGTACCTCGTTAGTCTCATTTGGTTTTTTGGGGCTGTCCGCTCCCAGGCTGAACAGTGAACCTCGGAGATAACTTCACCACTGAGCTAAAAGGGTGTCTGGGGGCCATACTCTCAGGGTTTCTCCAGTCTCCTTTAAGCCAGTAAATCTGGTCTTTTTTTTTGTGAGTTAGAATTATGCTCTACATCCTTCTCCAGCTCTGTCCAGAACCCTCTGTTGTGATCCTGGTCAGAGCAGTCAGCGGTGGTAGCCGGGCACCATCTAGCTGTACTGGACTCAGTCCGGTGGAGGCCTTGGTAGCTGTGATCCATTAGTCCTTCGAACTAATCTTTTCCTTGTATCCTGTTCTCTTCATTCTCCCTTGCTCCTGAAGGGTTGAGACCAGTGGAGTATCTTAGATGGCCGCTCACAGGCTTTTAAGACCCCAGACACTACTCACCAAGGTAGAATGTAGAGCATTGTCTTTATAAGCTGTGTCATGTGAGTTGAGCCAGATGTTCCCTGAGACCATGGTCCCCACATCCCTCCGCCCAGCAATTCAGTCCCTCAGGGAGTTTGGATGTGTCTGTGGGGCTTCCGTGACCTTACCTTGTACAAGTTGTGCTAATTACAGTACCTAAGTTATGTTTTTGAATCATTCAAATGTATGGTTCCTAATAATTTTTTTTTTTAACCTTTGAGGTTTATAAACAAATAAACCATCCCTGAATGTAAATGCTGTAAGGGAAACTAAATAAAACAAGAATATGGAACATCATGGTATTTTTCTACTTGCAGTAATTAAAAATGAAATGCCTCAACAGAACTTTTTAAACA
This sequence comes from Trichechus manatus latirostris, assembly GCF_000243295.1. Classification (NCBI taxonomy): domain Eukaryota; kingdom Metazoa; phylum Chordata; class Mammalia; order Sirenia; family Trichechidae; genus Trichechus; species Trichechus manatus. Next base: position 7,580,398 of record NW_004443957.1, on the reverse strand, counting down.
GTTATTGAGGGGAGGGGGAAATCTTCTGTATTTAGTCTTCATTGTCTGAAAGCTTAATACTAGCATTTGAAAGAGACTTTTTGGCCAAATCTAGGCTAGTATTATAAAAACAATAGCTGCAGTTAGAGTAATTTATTGGAGTAAGGATATCTAATTCCTTGAGTTAGACTTGTGCTTTATCAATTAATATATCTATAAAATTCTTAATATACATACTTACTATATGCACTAAGTGCTATGGAGGCAGAAAGAAATAACCATTGGCTTTTATGGAAGCTAGAATTGGAAGTCAGAGAACTACTGTGGAAGTTGAAGAGCTAGGATACATTAACTAAATGAAACCAAACAAAAATAGGAAGCTGAGGCTGAATGCCAAATGAATGATACTCTTAGGTGACAGGCTAGGAGTCAAAAGGATCAGTTACACCTTCTTGGATTAAGGGTGTTTTGAGTTGTTGAGTAGTGAGGGCAAAAACTTGGATGCAAGAAAGCACAAGTCTTGTCTGGGACAGTGAGGGAACCCCCAGGGAAGTAATTTTCTGTTTGTTAGTACTGAATAAAAATACTGGGCAGATTTTCACCAAAACTGGATCGTTTGACTTAAAATATAGGCTATGTGGTATACATGAAATTCACTTAACAAATGTCTGGAGAAACACCTATAAGAGAGAGGCAATTATCTTCCATTTTTTTCCCTCAGTTCATCTGATCTACCTTTAACTATCACCTCTCTATTAAAACTAGTCTTATCAAGGCTGCCAATAACCTCTGTGTTCCCAAATGGTGACCCCCTTCTCTGCCCTTATCTTGATCACAGAGGAGCATTTAACATAGTTGACTATTCTCTCCTTTTGGCTTTATAACACCTGGCTTTCTTCCTACTGTACTTGCCAGTCCTTTGCTAGCTCCTTTTCAATTCATTCACTAAAACTTGGAACACCTAGGGTTTGTTCTGAGCCCTCTTTTATTCTTCGTTTATGCTATTCCTCTTTGATGTCATCTTTCTCAATAAATACTGTCTATGTGGCATTGATTCTCAATGATTCTCAAATATACATTTAGCCTTGTCCCCTCCCCAAACTTCTAGATTCAGCCAAGCTCTGCTTGACTAATAGTTATTATCTCAAACTTAACATGTCCCAAAGTAGAGCTCTTGGTTTCTGTCCATATCCCTAAATTGTCTGGTCTGCAACTCTCTCATCTTAATGAATGGTACCACCATCTACCTAATTGCCCAAGGCAGAAACCAAGAGTCATCCTTGATTCCTTTCTTTGCTTCATCTCCTACATTTATCCTTTTAGCAAGTTCTAACAGATCTATCTCCACAATCTATTCCAAATGTATCCTCTCCATCTCTAGCACTATCTACTCCAAGTCGTCATCTTTCACCTATCAAAGTTGCCCGTTGCTGCTAGTCTTGGCACTCTAATAATCCATTATCTATCCAACAACTAGATGGCTTGTTATAGTGTGAATAAAAATCTAGACTCCTTAAAATGGCCTTCTAGGCATAACATAATCTGGTAACTGCTGCTTCTCTAACTTTACTAATAATTGTGCTCACTGCGCTTTAGCTACACTGGCCTTGTGTTTCTCAAATGGTAAGCACGCTCTTTCCTTGGAATGGTTGTAGTTTCCTCTGTGTGGAATGCTGTACTTTTCCAGAACTTTGTGTTACTGCCTTTTTTTATCATTGAGGTCCCAGCTCTAATATCACTTCCTCAGAGAGGCCTTCCCCAATGATTAGAAAGTAGTTCTCCAATCACTCTTCCTTGTTTTATGTTCTTTATATTCCATTTCCAGTGGTGTGCAGCAGGCTGATTGTTAAATTCTCATGAAGATTGTGAGCCCGTTGTTAAAACACAGCCATTATTTAAAAATAAAAATAAATAATTATGTAACTTGTAATTAAATAAATTCAGTTAAAAACAAAGGTAATAAATACTCAAAACTCAGTACTTCCTAATTATTTTACTTTTGAGATTATTTATGTCTATTAGGCTATATATTGGAAATACTATATAATGGTGTGCTGTTGCACATCTTTCCCCAACTCCTTGTTCAGTGAAGTCATATTGGTAGCTTGAAATCTGCCATGGTGGGAGTATATATACCACCAAACCCAAACCAACCCCATTGCCATAGAATCAATTCTGACTCATAGCAACCCTATAGGACAGAGTAGAACTGCCCCATAGGGTTTCCAGGGAGTGGCTGGTGGATTTGAACTTCTTACCTTTTGGTTAGCAGCCATATGCTTAACCACTGCGCCACCGGGCTCCACATATACCACAGAAATTTGAAAATGCTGTAAATCAGGGCTCTCCCATTCCATTTTTAAATGGTTAAACTTTTACAGGCACTGGCTACTGGTGGTAAGTGAAATTACCTTACTTATTTGTTGTTGTCTGTCTTTCTTTAAGGGAATGTAAGCTCCATGAGTACACGTTCCTTGTCTACCTTCTGTATGTGTATTCTCAGCCTATAGAACAGTGCCTGGTACATTGTGAGCTCTCAGTAAATATCTGCTGAATGAATGGATCCTCCAGAGCAGTTGAAAAGGAGGTGTAAAAAGGGGCCTGTTTAGCTATCAATAGGGAGAGGCCTGCCATAGAAATTAAGGTAGGGAAAGCAAACAGTGGGCAAGAGATCCAAAACGAAACCCACTGCCAAACCGATGTCAACTCATAGCGACCCTATGGGACAGAGAGAACTGCCCCATAGGTTTTCCAAGGCTGAAAATCTTTACGGAAGTAGACTGCCACATCTTTCTCCCACGGAACAGGCTGGTGGGTTTGAACTGCCAACTTTTTGGTTCACAGCTGAGCGCTTAACCACTGCACCACTAGGGCTCCTCTGGGGAAGAGATACTTCACCTCAGTCTTCTTACTTGGGCTATATTTGTATTATGCTCCTATTGTGCTTATATCAACTAGCCATATAAATATATTTATTTAGTAATGATAAATAGTTCTCCAGCATGGTATCGGGAAGGCCAGTTAGTGAGTGGTAACACTCAACTGTGGCCGCACATAGGAATCACTTGGGGTACTTTTAAAAATAATTCTCATGCCCGGGCACCACTCACAGACCAGGCTAATCAGAATCTCTAGAGGTAGGACCTGGACATCAGGATTTTTTTTTTCCTTTTTTTTCTTAAATTGTGCTTTAAGTGAAAGTTTACAATTCAAGTTCATCTCTCATACAAAAATTTATACATACACTGTTATGTGACCCTCGTTGCTCTCCATATACTGTGACAGCACACTCCTCCTTTCCACCCTGGATTTCCTGTGTGCATTCAACCAGCTCCTGACCCTCTCTGCCTTCTCATCTCACCTCTGGACAGGAGCTGCCCATTTAGTCTCGTGTATCTACTTGAACCAAGAAGCACACTTTTCACAAGTATTATTTTATGTCCCATAGTCCAGTCTAATCTTTGTCTGAAGAGCTGGCCTCAGGAATGAATTTTAGTTTTGGGCTAACAGAGTCCAGGGGCCGTGTCTTCCGGGGTCCCTCCAGTCTCAAACCGTTAAGTCTGGTCTTTTTACTAGAATTTGAGTTCTGCACCCCACTTTTCTCCTGCTCCATCCAGGGACTCTCTGTTGTGTTCCCCGTCAGGGCAGTCATTGGTGGTAGCCAGGTACCATCTTGTTCTTCTGGTCTCAGGTTGATGAAGTCTCTGGTTTATGTGGCCCTTTCTGTCTCTTGGGCTAATACTTGCCTTGTGTCTTTGGTGTTATTCATTTTCCTTTACTCCAGGTGGGTTAGGACCCATTGATGCATCTTAGATGGCCACTTGCTAGCTTTTAAGGCCACTCACCACAAGTGGTAGTCATCAGAATTTTTAAATAGCACCCCAAGTGACTTTAATGTGCAGCCTTGATTAAAAACCACTGGATTAGACATTGAGTCAGGGCCAGATTGGGGAAGGCCTTGAATGATAAGTTTAGAAGTTTGAGTTTTATTCTGTGGCTATTGGGGCACCATCACCAACAGAGTTCAGGAAGTGCTTTCATTTAATAAGTTTTTTTTTCATTCTAGTAACAATTATTGAGCTCCTACTAGAATTGGGAATACAATAATATGTACTAGACATTATGTACCTATAGGAAGTTCGCATTCTGGTAGGGGAGACACCCAAAGTTTAATAAAGTGTTTTAGATGTTGTTGTTTTTGTTGTTGTTGTTAGGTGCTGTCGAGTTGATTCCGACTCATAGCAACCCTATAGGACAGAGTAGAACTGCCCCATAGGATTTCCAAGAAGCAGCTGGTGGATTTCAACTGCTGACCTTTTGGTTAGCAGCCGAGCTCTTAACCACTACGCCACCAGAGCTCCTGAAGTGTTTTAGATACTCTCATGAAAATGTATTGAGGGTTCAGTAAAGACCCAAAGGGTAGGACGACCTAGTCTAGGTTGAGGGGAGAATGAGGAGACATACATCAAGGAGATGAACGTAAGCAGTGGTTGATGGATGAGTGTTTTCCAGGTGAACAGGTGGAGAAGGGGGCGTTTGCAAATACCCTCTCTCAATAACTGGCACCACCATGCACCAAGATTGTGTCTGTCTTGATCAGCACTGCATCTGCATCCCCAACTCATACCACAGTGCCAAGCACATAGTAGGTACTCAAATAGTTAATAATGAATGATATATTCTGTAGAGGTAGCAACTTGAATAAAGGTATAGGGAGCCATGAAATAGCATAGCGTATTTAGGGAAGTGCAGATCTTTTGCATAGCTGGACTGTTTTGAGAAGGGATATGGTAGAGAGGTACCTGTTTACCTCTCTCTCTTTGTGAGGACTTATACAGAGTTTTGGGTCAGATGCTAAGATGTATGAGACATGATCCTGTAAGTAACAGAGAACCATAGAAGGATTTTAGATAACATATTTGGCAAACTTTCTTAAAATACCCATGCTTGCTGCTCTCCCTTAGGTTCTTGCTTGTCCTGAGGGGTGTGTGTGTGTGTCTCCTCCTCCCTCTCCCCCCTCCACTCCTCTGTCTCTATATATACTCCTATGTGATTCAGATCCTTTTCTCTTCCCACTCCAGGACCACTAAACATAAAGTCCCTAAGATCTCTTTTAGCTTTAAAATTACATAATGGTAGTTTGTTGCATTCTACCAAGTCGGAGCCTATGTAACTGTATATTACTTTATTAATGTGAAATTTGAAAAAATTCTCCAGCCTTCTAACCAAGAGTATGTCAATATGTTACAACAACTGCAATGTTATATCTGAATTCCAGAATTTAAAAGATTTTCCCCTCATATGTTCTCTATAGTTTATATATGGGGCATAAACATTTTCATGTTTGTATATGTAACATGTTTCACATGTTGCCCGTTCATATTTAAACTCCTCAGAAATGTTGTTTACTTCAATTTATATCCTTATTATGCCTAATTGTGGTCTCAGTTTAACATTCTGTATTTTTTCTATTACTTCAACATTTAGTCATTCAATCATTGACCGGTTATTGAGCATCTACCATATTCCAACCACAGCTAGATATTGAGAATACAAAGAGGAAACAAACTGACGTATCCTGGAGATAATTAAATTTTAGTAGGGAAGACAGACATGCAAACAATTACATCTTATGAGCTACCTAGATGTTTATAGTAGGAAAAGAAATCCTAATGAGGAAGGCGAGTAATTCTCTGGAGAACTCGAGAAGAGCTTTTACAGAAGAGGGATACCTGAGATAGGATGACAGAGGAACAGAAGGCCATTCCAACAGAGAGATGAGCATGTGCAAAGCACAGAGGGATGCCACTGATGCCATGTGCTGGGGACATGCAAATCACTACCTATTGGGTGGCCTGAAATTTATGGGATGGTGAGCATGATGGGTAGAGTCCCTAGGTAGCACAAATGGTTAAGCATGCAGCTACTAACCAAAAGGTTGACAGTTCAGATCTACCCAGAGGCACCTCGGAAGAAAGCCTTGGTGTCTGCTTCTGGAAGGTCACAACCTTGAAGACCCTACAGAGTTTACTTCTACACTGCAACACATGGGGTTACCATGAGTCAGAGTCAACTCAGTGGCAACTGGTTTGGTTTTTTTTTTTTTGGACATGGCAGATGAGTCTGGAGAGGTAAGCAAAGGCCGGGTCATGGTTTTATTCTGAAGAGGATATTAAGTATTTTAAGCAGTGAATAATTTGGCCATAACTGTATTTTGATAAAATCACCATGCTAGTGTGGAGGATTGATTCAAAGAGGGACAAAATATAGGCAGGGAGACCAGTTAGGAGGCTTTGGTAATAAAGAGCACAGGCTAGGCCTGCAGGCCTGTGCTAAAGCAGTGGCAATGTGAATGAGGAGTAGCTATGGTACCTCCTTCAAAGGTCAAGTAACAGGATTTGATGGATTGGATATAAAGAGTGAGGATGAAGGCATGGTGGTTGATAAAGATTTTACTAAAATAAGCAGATTTGTAGCATTGTGCAGAAGGAGTCTTGGTGGTCCAGTGGTTAAGTGCTCGGCTGCTTACCAAAAGGTTGATGGTTAAAACCCTCCAGCAGCTCTGAGGGAGAAAAGACCTGGAGATCTGCTCCTGTAAAAGATTATAGCCTAGGAAACCCTATGGTTCTACTCTGTCCACAGTTTGACTCTGTCCTGTAGGGTCGCTGTGAGTCAGAATGGACCTGATGACACACAACAATAACAACAGGATTGTGGAGAGGAGAAATACTGTAAGTTCAGTTTTGGAAAGGCCGAGTATGAAATTTTCGCAACTGAATGTGTATATCAAGAGCCCAGGTAGGAGAAGAGAACAGGGTAAAAGATGAAGATTTGGAAGCATATGTAATTAGTATTTTAAAACAGTGAAGTACTTGAGAGTACCCAGCATAGTGTGTGGAGCAAAGAGAAGAGGGTTAAAAATGTTAACGTATTAAGGGACGTGGGAGAAAAGAAGATATGTTTGTAGTTTTGGGGGGTGGAAGGAACTCCCTCAGGTTGAGAACCACTCAATTAGAGAAATGAGGATTTTCCACTGTGACAAGAGTCATGAATTAAAAACCAGAATAGGAAAATTTCAGGAAGGCTGGAATAGGGGGAATGGGGAGGGACACTTGAAAATGGTGTCACGCCAAAGAGAGGTCTAGGAGGGAAAGAGATAATAACTATGTACAAAGAGTATGTGTAAGAATATGTGTTGCTTTTTTTATAATAGCAAAGAATGAAAATCCAAATAGCCAACATTAAAAATAATGTTGTGGAATAAACTTAAATGGCATGGAGAAGTGTTTATGACATTAATTGAAAAGGTCAGTTTGCAAATCAAAATGTAGGTGTGACAGGGGAAGGGAATGTGTCTGCATGGTTAGAACAAGTATTCACTAAAATCTTCTCTGCAGCATGGGATTGCAGGTTATTTTAATTTTCTTCTTTGTGGTTTACTGTATTTTCCAAACTTATAATGAACATTTTGGTAATTAGAAAAAGAACATATTTTAAGATGTTAAGCCTATTACAGTAGTTATAACAGCCTGGTACTGGTACAACAACAGATACACAGACCAGTGGAACAGAATTGAGAATCCAGATGTAAATTCATCCACCTATGAGCAGCTGATACTTGACAAAGGCCCAAAATCCATTAAATGGGGAAAAGACAATCTCTTTAACAAATGGTGCTGGCATAACTGGATATCCATCTGCAAAAAACTGAAACAAGACCCATACCTCACACCATGCACAAAAACTAACTCAAAATGAATCAAAGACCTAAATACAAAATTGAAAACGATGAAGATCATGGAAGAAAAAATAGGGACAATGCCAGTAGCCCTAATATATGGCATAAACAGAATACAAACCATAAGTAACAATGCACAAACACCAGAAGAGAAACTAGATAACTGGAAGCTCCTAAAAATCTAATACTTGCTCATCAAAAGACTTCACCAAAAGAGTAAAAAGACAGCCTACAGACTGGGAAAAAAATTTTGGCTATGACATATCTGATCAGGGTCTAATCTCTGAAATCTACAAGATACTGCAAAACCTCAACAACAAAAGGACAAATAACCCAATTAAAAAATGGGCAAAGGATTTGTACAGCACGTCACCAAAGAAGACATTCAGGCAGCTAACAGATACATGAGGAAATACTCATGATCATTAGCCATTAGAGAAATGCAAATCAAAACTACAATTAAATACCATTTTACTCCAACAAGGCTAGCATTAATCCAAAAAATGCAAACTCATAGATGTTGGGGAGGTTGTGAAGAGACTGGAACACTTATACATTTTGGTGGGAATGTAAAATGGTACAGCTACTTTGGAAATCGATTTGGCACTACCTCAAAAAGCTAGAAATAGAAGTACCATACGATCCAGCAATCCCACTCCTTGTAATATATCCTAGAGAAATAAGAGCCATTACACGAATAGATATGTGCACACCCATGTTCATTGCAGCATTGTTCATGATAGCAAAAAGATGGAAACAACCTAGGTGCCTATCAACCCAACAATGGATAAACAAATTATGGTATATTCACACAACGGAATACTACACAACAATAAAGAATAATGAATCCGTGAAACATCTTATAACATGGAGGAATCTGGAAGTCATTATGCTGAGTGAATTTAGTCAGTCACAAAAGGACAAATATTGTATGAGACCACTATTATAAGAACTCAAGAAAAGGTTTAAACACAGAAGAAAACATTCTTTGATGGTTTACAAGGGTGGGGAGGGAGGGAGAGGGGAATTCACTAACTAGATAGTAGGTGGGAATTATCTTAGGTGAAGGGAAGGACAACACACAATACTGGGGAGGTCAGCTCAACTGAACTAAACCAAAAGCTAAGAAGTTTCCCAAACACAACCAAGCACTTTGAGGGACAGAGTAGCAGGGGTGGGGGCTTGGGGACCATGGTTTTGGGGGACATCTAGGTCAATTGGCATAACAAAGTTTATTAAGAAAATGTTCTGCATCCCACTTTGGTGAGTGGCGTCTAAGGTCTTAAAAGCTAGTAAGCGGCCATCTAAGATGCATCAATTAGTCCCAACCTACTTGGAGCAAAGGAGAATGAAGAACAGCAAAGACACAAGGAAGATATTAGCCCAGGAGACAAAAAGGGCCGCATAAACCAGAGACTGCATCATGCTGAGACCAGAAGAACTAGATGGTACCCGACTACCACCAATGACAGACCTGACAGGGAGCACAACAGAGTCTCTAAAAGAGCAGGAGAAAAGTAGGGTGCAGAAGTCAAATTCTAGTAAAAAGACCTAGACTTATGGTCTGACTGAGACTAAGAAGACATGGCCCCCGGGGTCTCTGTTAACCCAGAACTAGAACCATTCCCAAAGCCAACTCTTCAGACAAAAATTAGACTGGACTATAAGACATAAAATGATACTCATGGAGAGTGTGCTTCTTAGTTCAAGTAGATACACAAGACTAATCAGGGAGCTCCTGTCCGGAGGCAGGGTGAGAAGGCAGAAGGGGATAGGAGCTAGTTGAATGGTGTCTTAGTCATCTAGTGCTGCTGTAACAGAAATACCACAAGTGGATGGCTTCAACAAAGAGAAGTTTATTCTCTCACAATCTAGTAGGCTAGAAGTCCAAATTTAAGGCACTGGCTCCAGGGGAAGGCTTTCTGTCTCTGTCGGCTCTGGAGGAAGGTCCTTGTGATTCATCAGTCTTCCCATGGTCTTGGAGCATCTCAGCACAGGAACCTCAGGTCCAAAGGGCGTGCTCTGCTCCCAGCACTGCTTTCTTGGTGGTATGAGGTCCCCTAACTTCTGCTTGCTTCCCTTTCCTTTAATCTCTCCTAAGATAAAAGGTGTCGCAGGCCACACACGAGGGAAACTCCCTTTACATTGGATCAGGGATGTGACCTTAATAACGGTGTTACATCCCACCCTAATCCTCTTTTAACATAAAATTACAATCATAGAAGAGAGGACAACCACATAATACTGGGAATCATGGCCTAGCCAAACTGATACACACATTTTTGGGGGGACATAATTCAATCCATGACAGATGGACATGGGAAATCCATGGTGGAAAGGGGGAGTGTGCTGTCACGTTACAGGGATAGCAACTAGGGTCATGTAACAATAAATTTTTGTATTTGAAACTAACTTGAACTATAAACTTTCACCTAAAACACAATTTAAAAAAAAGGAAGTTAAGGAACGTAAAGATGATTACTCAGACATTAAGATGTTTTAGGACAATATTTAATATGAGGAAAATACTCATAATTGAAAAGGTAAGATAAACTGTTCGGTATGAACCATATTTTAAATTAAAAAAAAATTTTGTAGCTATGCAAAAATACAAGGAAACCTGCTAAATGTTAAAATAATTATTCCTGTGATGTAAAATTGTGAGCGATTTATATTTGCTTATATGTTTCTTTTTCCAATTTTTCCATATTACACAAGGTAGTGGTCAGGTCTCTGAAGCCAAAATGCTTGCGTCTGAGTCATGTCTTTACCCTTTACTAGTTGTGGAACCTTGGGTCAATTACTTAACTTTAACTTCTCTGTGCCTTGGTTTCCCCATTGTAAAATGGGAGTAATGTTAACACCTGCTTCATAGGTTTGTTGTGAGGATTGTTCCTTAATATATCTCAAGCTCTTATAATAATGCTTGACTAAGGTATACTTAAGGAGCCCTGGTGGTGCATTGATTAAAGTGCTCAGCTGCTAACCAAAAGGTACATTTTATCTATTAGTATTATTAACATTACTACCCCCCCAAAAAACCCATTGCCGTCAAGTTGATTCCTACTCACAGTGACCCTATAGGACAGAGTAAAACTGCCCATAGGGTTTCCTAGGCTGTAATCTTTATGAAGGAGACTGCCACATCTTTCTCCTGTGGAGCCACTGGTAGGTTCAAACTGCCGACCTTTTGGTTAGCAGCTGAATGCTTAACCACTGTACTATTGCTTTTATAATCAGAAAAACAAACTTTTTTTTTTTTTTTAGATGGAGCTAAAAGGGACACTCATAATTAAATCACCATCACTTTTTAAATTTTTTTTTTTTTTTTTTTTAAATATTTCAGAGGTCATTGACAGCCTGATAAACAGCAGTTTCAGGAGTTCCTTGGATAGAAGCTGAATTGCAGTGGCTTGAGCACGAGATAAGAAAATGTTGTTGTTAGGTGCTGTCGAGTCGGTTCCAACTCATAGCGACCCTGCGTACATCAGAATGAAACACTGCCCGGTCCTGCACCATCCTCACAATCATTGCTATGTTTGAGCCCATTTTTGCAGCCACTGTGTCAGTTCATCTCGTTGAGGTTCTTCCTCTTTTTCTCTGACCCTCTGCTTTACCAAGCGTGATGTTCTTCTCCGGGGACTAGTCCCTCCCGATAGCAAGTCCAAAGTACATAAGACGACTGCTTAATAATAGCTTATATGAGAACACTTTTTTTCCTGGGAGAATTTTCCTTTTGTTTGCACCTACGCGGGTTTATTTCATTTGATATAATTTTGGGTTTCTAACGTATACTTTGACTTAATGTATAAAGCTAAGTCGAAGAGGAAGACAAAATAAGTTTATCAGTGTGGTAGGTGAAACCTTGTAAAATTGATCCAAATACTCTAGAGCTTAATGCCTCATCTTTGCTGTCTTCAACTTTCTGAAAGGGGTACTGGGTTTACAAAGATAGCAATCAGAAATATGGTAATAATAAAAATAATTATAACTCAATGTCAGTTTTATTGACTCTAATTATCATTACATTTCTTTTTCTTCCTGTATGAAAATCTAACATCAGAACACTGCTCTTGTTCATATATTGCAGAATAAAAATTTTGGCAAAGATGGAATCTTGCCAATGTGGTCTCTAATGTGTCCTGATTTATTTTACAATGTGTACTCATTTTTTCTCATTTGCCTCATCCACAGAAGGAGCTCAAAAAGTGGGATGAGTTTGAAGATATTTTAGAGGAGAGAAGGCATGTCAGTGACTTGAAATTTGCAATGAAATGCTACACGCCTCTTGTCTATAAGGAAATTATTCCTTGCAAACCAAGTGATATTAAATATAGTGTTCTCAATTCTGAAGAGGTTCATTATATCATTAAACAGGTAAGTGATTCCCCACTTAGAGTTGTTCATTGTCGATAAGTTCTTTCTCTTCTTGTTTGTATGAATTTGTTTTATCTTTTCTTTAATGTATCTTTTAAAATTTAGTTACGTTCAGTGCATTCATCAAATATTTATTGTACCCATACTGTGTTAGCCTCTTTGCCAGGCACTGGGGGTATAACAGTGAGGAAGCAAGTTCAACATGAGTTTCTGACCTCTTAAGTTTATAGTCTAGTAGGGAATGATGACAGTTGTACAATCAGTTAGATAAGATACGAGACATGCTAGTGGGAGGCCAACATGCAATGGCACTAATTAGTTAAAGGGGCAACTAATTTGGTGTAGGCAGTCAGGGAAGTGATTTTTTTAATGAGACCTGAAAGATGATTAGGGATTTTTTAGGTGAAGAAAAGTGTTCCTTACAGAGGAAATAACTAATCGCAGTGGTTTTCAAACTTCATTGCACTTTAGAATTACTTGGGGAGCTTTTAAAAATTCCTATGCTTAGGTCAGGAGCCATGGTGGCACAGTGGCTAAGAGCTTGGCTGCTAACCAAAAAGGTCGGCAGTTCAAATCCACTACCTACTCCTTGGAAACCCTGTGGGGCAGTTCTACTCTGCCCTGTAGGATTGCTGTGGGTTAGAACCGATTCAACGGCACATGACAACAATGCCTAGGTCTACCCCCATACCCATTAAATCACAGTGTCAGGGGGAGGGAGCCAGGCATCAGTATTTTTTGAAGAAGCCCAGGTGATTCCAAAGTATAACAAAGTTTGGGAACCACTTGCTTATTTTAAGGACTGGAGCTAAGAGAAAGCATGCATGTTCAAAGTACTGAAAATAATTCAATATGACCAGATCAAAGAGAGAAAGAAGGGATAATGATAAGAAATGAAACTGGAAAAGTAAGCAGGGGCCAAGTTGTGAAGGGCTTTGTAAACCACATAAACGAATTGGATTTTATCCTAAGTACAGTGCAAAGCCATTAAAAGGTTTCAACTTGAGTGTGACATGATCAGTTTTTTTTAATAAAACTATTCTGTTAAAAATGGACACAGGAAGTCTGACACTTTTGAAATAATCCCTTTCTGGGATCATAGTTGCCTGGACGGGTGAGTGGTTGTAGAAACAGAGAAATGGACAGATTATGAGATTTCACAGGTAGAATCAACCTCATCTCCTGGCGATCTACTTCTGTAAGATTACAGCCATTGAAAACCCTGTGGAGCACAGTTCTACTCTGAAACATGGGCGGTTGCCATAAGTCAGAATTGACTCAACAGCATTGAGTTTGGTTTTTTGGTTTATCAACCTTACTTAGTGACCAGCTGGGTGTAGGAAGTGAAGAAAAGGAAGGACTCAAAGGTGATAGAGCTATTCACTGAGATCACAAGCTTAGAAGAAGAAACACGTTTGGGAGGGAAGCTAAGTTTTGTTTTGGGCATGTGAAGAGTACCTGCAAGACATCAAAATAGAGTTCCTGATGGCTGATCTTCTGCATTGCTCACATGGTCATGGGTCTTCTGGTGATAAATGATGCATTTGCAGCTGTTGCTGGCCTATGCCTGATCACTTCCAGATCATCAGGCTTATAACTTTAGGAGTGTGGCTTGGAATGACTTTTTTTTTTTTTCCTAGCAGCAGCCTCCTATTGCTCCTGACACCGTTCTCTTTCTAGTCAGAAGAGAACATATTTCTCTTTCCTGACAACCTCTCTAAGAAACATGCTCCTTTTTTTTGGTCTCTATAAACATCTTAAAGGAAAGCACACGTGTAACTAGTCCTGTGTTTTTGTAAAGGAAAGATGGAGCTACTTCAGAATTGCAATAGTCTTATCTCTCTCTGATTACGAAAGAATGTCAACATTTTAGCCCCACTTCTTTGACCAAAGGCCAGCAGTTTGAATCCACCAGCTGCTCCTTGGAACCCCTATGGGACAATTCTACCCTGTCCTATAGGGCCACTATGAGTTGGAATCAACTCCACGGCAATGGGTTTGTTTTTTTTTGTTTTGTTTCTTTGATCATGGTGGCACAATGGTTAAACTCTCAGCTGTTAACCGAAAGGTCAGCTGTTCGAACCCAACAGCCTACTCTGTGGGAGAAAGATGTGGCACTCTGCCTCCATAAAGATTTACAGCCTTGGAAACTGTGCGGGACGCTTCTTCTCTGTCCTGTAGGGTCGCTGTGAGTCAGAATTGACGGCAGTGAGTTTGGTTTGGTTTTCTTTGATCGTGTAGATTCTGGCTTACTATAGATAGAACTGACGCTGTTCTTTGAGGCCTTTCCCTGACCCAGCCTATTACCTCTCATCCCTAGTAGAGAGATCTTCAGTTTCAGCTTCAGGATATTGCCTGACACTTCAGGTTATGCCATATATGTTCTGCAGCTTCCTTTATGAACTCTTGGAATCTGTCCTGGTTTTTGATTGGTGAAGAGGAAAAATAGTTTTCAGGATTCTAAAGTTGACTCACCTGCCTTGAGGCTTACCTGTAAATTCTGGTGTCTGTTTTCTCATTGATTTGGACATATGGCCTGTGTTGCTTTATTGTCTCTCAACCCTATTTGTTTTGAATCTGCCTTAAGTTTTATGAAGAAGCAATTAGTGTTTTCTGCTTGGGCCTATTTCATAAGTGAAGTCAAGTTTCATTATCCATTAGCTTAAAACAGTTGTCCTCAACACTGGCTCCTCAGTAGAATCACTTGGAGAACTTTTGTAAAAATTTAGCTATTATCTATTAGAGTGTAAACTCCATGAAAGCAAGAATTTTTGTCTCTTTTTTGACTGCTGTATTCTCAGTGCATACAGTAGACCTTAAATAAATATTTATTGAATTAATGAAAGAAAAAAATGATACCTTGGCTTCATCTATAGGGATTCTGATTTAATTGATCTGGGCTAGGACTCAGACATTTCTGTCATTTTTTTCTTTTTCTTTAATTTTGTTTTTTAAAGCTCCCCAAGTAATTCTGATGTGCAGTCAGATTAGGTGTAACTGACTTAAGAGATCTTATTTAGGCCAGTGTTTCTCAAACTTGTCTGTGCTGCTAAGCTTGGAGAAAAACCATATAATTTAGATAGATTGGCGTCGTTATATAGTCATGATTATGCAGCACAATTGGGCCCTTCACGTTGCCCAGTAATTCTTTACTTCCCTACTTAACTGTCTTCCATTCTCTAAAATGGCAGTTTTAAATAGCCCCATTCTCCTTGAACCCCACCTCCTCCTTTTACTCTGAGCAGATGAACCCAGTTCCTCCTTTTACTCTGAGCAGATGACTTTTCTTCCTACTACACACACAAAAAAAAATTATATGAGAACTCTCTCAACTTCCTATGATCAAATCTACCAATTTACCTGCATCCAGTACCCGTCATTTCCTTCTTCACTCCTATTAAAATGGAAGTGGGACCCCCTTTTCCCGTTGGAATATAATTTTTACTCCTTTGCTTTGAATTCCATCCCCTCCCTCCTCCTCAGGCACTTCACTCTATTGACTGTCCTTTCTTCAACATCTTCCTCTTTCTTACCTTTTTACCATTGGCATTTAACATGCTTAAATCTCTTCCAGTTTAAATAGACCTCCTTTAACTCCATGTCTTCTCCACTTACTATGCATTTCTTCCCCACCTCTATTTTTCTTTTCCTCTTTGAAGAAGTTAGCTATGTTGTCTACACTTATTGCCACGCTTCCTTGCCCTTTGTTTACTACCCAACTCACTGGAATCTGGTTTCCAATCCACTGTAATAGTTCTTTCCAAGATTGCAAATGACTTCCTTTTGGCTAAAATCAACTGCATTCAAATCTGTGATAGTCTTTTGCACCACAGACTCCATGCTCTCCTTTCTTTTCATGATACCTTAACTTTTTTTCTCACATCCCATATCTTTTTGATCATCCCTCAGTTGTCTTTGCTCTGTCAGTGTTCACTCTAGCAAATCCCATGCTCATCACCAATTGTGTGAAACCAATCCAGGAAGACTAAGATCACCCACTTTCTGACACCAAATTGTGTGGTGGATAACAAATCCCACTCCACATGCCAGCTGCATTCTGTGGAAATCTCGGCTTCTCGTCCGTGTTCAGTTCAGACTCATCTGTCCATGCAGCCCTTCTCTCTCTCATTGCCAGCCTTCTGAGGCTGGGTCGACAGGTATCAGCTGCAAGCTTGGGAGTCCACATGACTCCCTCCACTAAGACAAACTGGCCCCAAATTTGGGGTTTTTCTTTACTCACTTAGGATATCAGCCACAAGCTTAGGAGTCCACAGACTCCCTCCGCTTCAGACCAGCCAGCCCTTACTACTGTGTTGGGTCCTGTAATTCACTGGAACAACTCACAGAACTCACGGAAAACACCATACCTGCAATAACAGCTTTAATATAACAACAACAACAAAAGATACAAATGAAAAGATGCATAAGGCCAGGTCCAAGGGGGGGGTCCCAGAGTGAAGCTTCCGTGTCCCCAGGAGACACGCTACTCAGATGTTTGTGCTTACCAATCAGGAAGCTTCATCTGAATCTCAGCTCAAGGCTGTTATAGGCTTGCTTCACCACGTGGCCATGATAAATTCTGTCATGCCTTGTGAGGCTTAGTCAGTATGGAGACCCCAGGTGGTCCAGCTCTCAGGAACCAAGACCAAAGGCCAAATGGCTTTCTACAGGGGGATTTCACACCTTGCAGGCTTCTTTTCCTTTGCTTGTCTCTAAATATTGGTGCACCTCAGGATTTTATTTTAGCCTCTTCTTTTCTTATTGTACCCACTAACTGGGCATTTCCATTTATTGACATAATTTTAAGTACCTTCCTTATGCTGATGCCTCCCGTATCTATTGCTTCAGCCCAGGTCTCTTTTGAGTTCCATACCTGTATTTTTATATGTCTGTTGGAATAGCCACTTGGAAATTCCAAAAGCATCTCTATTTCAAGATGTCAAAATCAAACTCTTTGACCCCTGACTGCCACCCCTGTACCATGTATCTAGAAACATATCTTTCTAGTTCCTCAAACTAAAAATCTGGATGCCACCTTCAGTTGTTTTTTTTTTTTTCCCACCTTCAACTTTTTGCTTTGCTTTCATATGTCGTCAGTCACTAAGAGCTGCTGATTTTCCCTCCTAAATATATCTTCCTGTCTATTTCTTTCCCTCTCCACTGCCACCTCCCTAACTCAGGCTGCCTTTATCTTGCAGAATGCAATAGCAAACATTGAAGGTTTTTAGCTGAGGAAAGATATGATTAATTTCCATTTAAGAGACCACTCTGGTTTGTAATGTGGGCAATAGACTGAAGAGGGACAAATTGGAGACAAGGAGTTATCATATTATTTGCTTATTTTTTAAGTCTTATCTTAGGTTTCTGGGAAGAGAGAACCTCTTTCCTGACCACCCTCAAATCTGGATTAGCTGACCCTGCTGCATCAGTCTTTATTTCCCTGCTTAATACATTATGTAATAATGGTCCCTCTATTTGTTTGTATTTCCAGCTAGACAGCAAGATCTGTGAGGTTTCTGTTTCAAAGTGGTGTCCGTATGGCCTAGCACGCAGTAGACACTAAAATATTTGATGAGTTAAAATGGAGTCTAGGGGATAACTGGAAAGAAAACTAATATTTTAGTTTGTATCGTGCAGTCCACTTTTGATTATTCATGTAACGAGGAGGGTGGTAGAGATGATAGAAAATATTAAATTGTAAACTCCCCCCTGTGATAATGCCATTGGGAAGAGAACAGAAGGAACTAATAGTTACTTTTTTTCTTGCTCTCTAACTGACTGCTTTAAAATTCCTCATGTTAGGGAGCTCCAAATGAGAGATCTGGAGGGACAAACATACCTGTTGATCAAATGAAAAATCAGCCTAATCGCACTGAATGAGAGTTAGTTGATTGTCTGCTTCCCTCTAGTCTTAGAAAAGGTATTTCTTTTGAACAAACCAACCTATTCACCTATGCTCTTGATTTATCCAGTTCCTTCAACTCTTCAGGGGTCTTGTCTTTCCTGTTCTTCTACGTTCTCCACTGGTTCAACCTTGTGTAAGTATTTTCCATCTGAGGGCAAAAAGCCCTCTCTTGACCATGTTTTCTTTCTTCTTAATGCCCATTTCTCTCTTTCCCTTGTCTTCTTTTGCCATTCTTGTCCCAGTCTCAGCAGGTTGCTGAAATTCATCTACTAAAAATTACCATGGATCGCCAAGTGATCAAATTGATGGACTCTTTTAGCTTTCCTTTTATCTTTTGCTGCATCAGAAATTGTTGAACACTGTCTTGTCCTTCACAGTCTCTCTTGACCTGTATGATATCCCACATCCAGAGTTCTTCTACATCTTTCTTTTTTGTTGATCTCTTTCAAAGTTCTTCCATCTGTCCACTGAGTGTATCTCAGGGTTGCATCCTCAGCCTTCCTGTTGTCCTCTCCGCAGTCTCCCAGATCCATTTAGTTTCAGTTTCCATCAATAGCCTAATGATTCCCAATCGGTGTCTCTAGCATTGGCTAGATTACTGGAATTCAGACTTATATTTCCAACTGCCCTATTCTAATACATCTAATTGAATTAGATATATTAGATATCTAATCTGTGTCCCACAAACGCCTCAAAATCAGTATTCCTGCCCTTTCTTTTATAATGTATTTTATTTTATTGTTGTTGTTGAGAATATACATAGCAAAACATACACCAATTCAACAGTTTCTGCATGTACAGTTCAGTGACATTGATTATATTCTTTGAGTTGTGGAATCATTCTCACCTTCCTTTTCTGAGTTGTTCCTTGCCCATTAACATAAACTCACTGCTCCCTAAATTTTCTATCCAATCTTTCGAGTTGCTCTTGTCCATTTGATCCTGTGTAGATAGATCTTGAAAGAGCACAATGCTCAAGGGAGACAATCTTTGCTAGTTAAGCTAAACTGTTCTTTGGTTTTAGGTAGATGACGGGATATTTTTGGCTTAAGGTTTAAAGACAGTAGTTTTTCAGGAGTTCATCCAGCCTCCATGGCTTTTTGTTGTTAAGTTGTCGAAGTTTTATGTTTATTTTGGTTATTCTTATCGGATATATGGTTTCTAAAGATATTCTCCTAGTCAATAGTTTGTCTTTTCATTCTTTTTTGGTAAAGTCTTTTGATGAACAGAAGTTTGTAATTTTTAAGAGGTCCCATTTATTTATATTGTCTTGTGTTTTTGTGCTTTTATTATTAGATAATCCCTTGTTAAAAGCTAGGCCCGACAGCATTGCCGCTGCATTTTCTTCTAAGAATTTTATGGTTTTAGTTTTCTTATGTCTTTCATCCATTTTGGATTTGTTTTTGTGTATGGTGTGAGGCATGTATCCTGTTTCATTTTTCTACATGTGGAAATCCATTTTTCCCAACACCATTTATTAAAGAGACTCTTCTCTCCCCATCGAATGGACTTAGCACCCTTGTCGAAAACCGGTCGACCATAGATGTGTGGGTTTATTTCTGGATTCTCAATTCTATTCCCTTGGCCTGTTGTCTATTGTTACACCAGTACCTGGTGGTTTTGATTATTGTAGCTATATAAAACATTTTAAAATCAGGAAGTATGAGTCCTCCTACTTTGTTCTTCTTCTTTCAACATTGCTTTAGCTATTCAAGGCCTCTTGCCATACCATATAAAGTTGAGAATTGGTTTTTCCATTTCCGTAAAGAAGGCTGTTGGAATTTTGATCAGGTTGAATTGAGTCTATAGATTGCTTTGGGTAGTATTGACATCTTAACAATATTAAGTCTTCCAGTCCATGAATACAGAACTTCTTTCCATTTATTTAAGTCTTGGTTAATCTCTTTCAGTAGTGTTTTAATAATTTTCGTTGTATAAGTCTTTTACATCCTTAATTAAATTTATTCCTAGGTATTTTATTCTCTTAGATGCTATTATAAATGGAATCATTTCACTAATTTCCCTTTCAGATTTCTCATTGCTTGTGGATGTAAACCCAAATGATTTTTGTTTGTTGACCTTATACTCTGCAGCTTTCCTAAATTTCTTTATTAGTTCTAGATGCTTTCTTGCAGATTCTTTGGGATTTTCTATATATAGGATCATTTCATCCACAAATAGAGATAATTTTACTTCTTCTTTTCCAATCTGGATACCTTTTATTTCTTTTTCTTGTCTTACTGCTCTGGCTAAGACTTCTAATATCAAATAGAAGTAGTGAGAGCAGGCGCCCTTGTTCCCAATTTCGAGGGGAAGTCTGCCAGTCTTTCTCCATTAAGTATAATGTTGGCTGTTGGCTTTTCATATATACCCCAAATCATATTGAGGAACTTACCCTTTATTCCGGTCTTCTTGAGGATTGTCATCAAGAAAGGATGTTTGTTAGATTTTATCAAATGCTTTTTTTGCATCCGTAGAGATGACCATGTGGTTCTTTTCCTTTGTTCTGTTGATGTGGTGTATTACGTTGATTGGTTTTCTAATGTTGAACCATCCCTGCATTCCTAGAATAAATCCCACTTGGTCATGGTGTATGACTTTCTTCATATGCTGTTGGATTCTGTTCACTAGTATTTTGTTGAGGATTTTTACATATATATATTCGTAAGATTTTGGCCTGTACTTTTCTTTTCTTGTGGTGTCTTTGTCTGGTCTGGGTATCAGGGTTCTGTTTGCTTCATAGAATGAATTAAGGCATGTTCTTTCTTTCTCTATCTTTTGGAAGAGTTTAAACAGTACTGATGTCAGTTCTTCTCTAAGTGTTTGGTAGAATTCCCCAGTGAAGCCATCTGGTCCAGGACTTTTTTGTTGTTGTTGGAAATTTTTTGATCACTGATTTGATCTTTTCATTTGTTAAGGGTCTATGGAAACTTTCTATTTCCTCTTGAGTCAGTTTGAATAGGTTGTGTGCTTCTAAGAATTTGTCCATGTCATCTACGTTATACAGTTTGTTGCCATACAGTTGTTCATAATATTCTGACATAATTCTCTAGGGGTCAATTGTAATGTCCCCTCTTTCATTTCTTATTTTGGTTATTTGCATCTCTTCTCTTTATTTCTTTGTCATTTCTTTGTTATTTCTAGCTAAAGGTTTGTCAATTTTATTGATCTTTTCAAAGAACCAACTTCTGGTTTTATTGATTATCTGTATTCTGTTTTCAATTTTATTTATTTCTGCTCTGCTCTTTGTTGTTTCCTTTCTTCTGGTAGGTTTAGGCTTAGTTTGCTTTCCCTTTCTAGTTCCCCGGAGTTGTCGAGTTAGGCTATTGATTTGAGTTCTTTCTTCTTTTTTCATGTAGGCATTTATTGCGTTAAGTTTTCTTCTGAGTACTGCCTTCACTATATACCATAAGTTTTGGTATGTTGTGCTTTCATTTTCATTTGATTCTAAGAAATTTGTGATTTCTCTTTTGATTTCTTCCTTAACCCACTGATAGTTTAATAGTATGTTGTTTAGTTTTCTTATGTTTGTATATTTTCCAGTTTTGTTTGTTTTGTTTTGTTTTCTGTTGTTGATTTCTAGCTTCACTCCGTTGTGGTCAAAGAAAATGCTTTGTATGATTTCAGTCGTTTAATATTTATTGAGACTTGTTTTATGACCTAACATGTGGTCTATCCTGGAGAATGATCCATGTGCACTGGAGTAGAATGTATATTGTGCTGTTATTGGGTGGAGTGTTCTGTACGTGTCTGTTAAGTCTAGTTGGTTTATAGTGTCATTAAGTTCCTCTGTTTCCTTGTTGATCTTCTCTCTAGATGTTTTGATTCCCTTCTCCTTTACTTTTGTGTTTGTTTTTTAGGTATTTTCTTAGTGATTACCATGAATATCGTTTTCAGTAGCTTATATTTAGAACATCCTAAGGTAAGTTGGTACCAACTTAACTTCAGTAACATATGAGGAATTCTATACCTGTACCATTCCTCCCCACTGTCCCCCCCCCCCCATTTTGTTGTGATTATCACTAATTACTTCTTTCGTGTGCCCGGTAACATAATTTTATCCTTGTTCTTTATCCATTTGTCATTAAAAAACATGAAAGACAAAACAATTAGAATTATCAAGCATGAATACCTTATTACTAGCCCTTATATTTGTCCCTGCATTTCCCTTTGTTGGGGTATCTGTCTTCTTAACCCATACTCTATAATCTCCCTTCCAGACTGCCCAGAAAATAAAGCAGCCGGGGATCTCTGCCCATCCACCTGCTCTGGTCATGTAACCAGATGACTGCTGCTGCTGACAGAGTTGGCAGAATTGCACAGATCACTGCTTTACAACACATGACCCTTTTTGACCTCAGTCCCTTTTCTAGTTCCACTTCCATTCCCTTTTCCTCGACTCTGCCAAACCCCCATGCTGCCTTCAGCTTGTATTAGGTCCTGCTCCTCTTGATGTTAGCAAACAAACATGTTTTTCTTTCAGATAAAGGAAAACATTAGAGGTTATCTTCCTCAAATTCCTGTTTCTTATCTTCAAATGTATCTGTAACGACACCCATCCCCATGTCTGTTTTTGAGTCTAATCTCAGAGACAAGGCATCTGTTCTCCCATGTCAAGTCTAACCTCACATGTGTGGTCTTGATGCCCTCCCTTCCAGCCTCTTTTAAGACCTTCTAGCAGGTACTCTCTCCCTTTTCTCTGTCATCAGCTTTTCTCTCTCAGCTGGCTCCTTCCTATTAGTCTATAAACAGGCCCGAGGTTTTTCCATCTTGGAAAAATGTTATTGCTTTAACTTAATATTCTCTCTTTTCTCATTCATACTTTTCAGTTATTCTGTGCCCACTGTCTTTACTTCCCCAGTTCCTGTTCATTCAGTCTTGAGTCCATTTCTATTCAGCATGGGTTCTGTCCTGACCATATTACTAAACATCTTCTAGCTAAGGTCACTGTTTCAAATAAATTCTTAGTTAAAATAAAGGAATATGGGTAAGAGGAAATGGTTTATGCCATTTATCCCTTCAAAAGATAAAGGCATGGAACTAGACAGAGGTGGTGGTTAACACAACAGTATGAGTGTACTAAATGCACTGAATTGCTGACTGTAAAATGGTTACATTTATGTTACGTGAATTTCACCTAAATGGAAAAAAATGATATTTCTTCACTGCGTTTAATTGGGGAAGCTGGGGCTCTTGTATGCCATCCTAACCCTTCTGTGCCTTATCCTAAAGCAGAGCATTCTCCTTTGGGGAGAATAAATATTATTTATCACTTATAGACTTAAATACTTTTTAAAGTGCTTATTTAGGGGAAAGATAAAAGGGTCAAATCAGGTTTCCTTGAGGACAGAGATGTGACTTGCTCATCTCCAGGCCCTTGACAGTCCTACTGCGCAGTAAACATTTTTGTTTTCTTTACAAAAAGATATAGTATGCCATGTGGCTAAAGAAAGTTTCTTTGTGAGATCACTGATTTCACTAATTATCCTTTGATAATTCGGGGATTTTTGTACCAGTGACAAACGTCTGAATTGGTTATTTCAAACTAATCTTGTATTTTTACCTTGTATCTTACTCTGTAACAGCATTGAGCAAGCAGATGAAGTGCTGCAACAATCTGCTAGGAGAGACTAACCAACATAGACTCATAGACTAAATGTATATTCTAGGATACTTGATCATGAGCAACAAGTTATTTTAGAGAGTTGGGATGTAGGTAAGCTTATTAACAAATCAAGTGAAAAGGTGAGACATTTTCTTAGTCTAAAATGCTATCCTAGAAAACCAATCTCTTTGGATTTCTAGTCTTTAAACATTTCTAAATAGGATCATTTATCTACTTTTACTATGTTGGAAGTTAAGTTATGTCATTTTAAATCAAGAAAACATACCATCTTTGAGTTATAACATTGGTCCATTTGGAACTAGACTAGTCATATTGGTTTGAGTAAAAAATGTTCTGGCTTTTTTTTTTTTCCCAGAAATTTATTCCTGTGTTTATTTCCTTTTAGCTTTCCAAGGAATCTCTTCAATCCGTTGATGTCCTCCGAGAAGAAGCTTGTGAAATCTTGGATGAAATGGGTCACAAACTGCGTCTGGGAGCTATCCGTTTTTTTGCCTTCACCCTGAGCAAAGTATTTAAACAGATTTACTCGAAGGTGTGTGTAAATGAAGAAGGTATTCAGAAAGTGAGTATTGATTTGTTAAAAAAAAAAAAAAAAAATCTATATTTAGCCCCTTGTGATTTAGTCAACTAGGGAAACCTCACTTTGGCAGAAGATAACTAAGGCCTAATTCGCTGTCAGGCATCCAGTGTAGGCAGAGGAGGATCTACCTCTCTTAAGGTTTTTGTATTTCAGGCCTACAGACTTCAGACTAACTTATTTAGTCAAGTAAGACTTAGAGACTTAAACAAACTCACTTACTGTCTGATATATATAAAAGTTACAAAGATTATAGAAGTAATTAGATTGTACTACAACACTTGCTTTATCCTTTTCTCAATATTCTGGGGTGTATTTCCATTTAACAAGGACATTCTCTTGTAGTACAGCTAGCAAACTAAGGAATTAACCTTGATGCCAAACTAGTAATACAGATCTTATTCATATTTCACCAATTGTACCAGTTCTGTCCTGTATAGAAAAAGAAAATCCCTAATCATATGTTGCATTCAGTTTCCCTATCTCTTTAGACTCTTAATTTAGAACAATTCCTTCATCTTTCTTTGTGTTTCATAGTATTATTTTTTAAAAGAACAGGTCGATCTTTTTATAGTGTCCCTTGATTTTGGGTTTGATCAGTGTTTTCTCAATATTAGATTCTGGAGATGTTAACTCATCACTTGGTGAAGGTGCTGTCTGCCAGGTTCTCTACTGTAAAGCTATTGTTTTTCCTTTTGGAATTAGTAAGTCTCTTCTGAGGAGATACTTTGAAACCGTGTAAGTGTCCTCTGTTTGCTTATACTTTCCCCCACTTATTTGCCATCCACTGATGGTTCTTGCGTGAACCAATTATTACTCTAATGATTGCCAAATGGTGATTTTTCTAATTCCGTCACTCCTACTATTTATTACTTTGCTTTTTACTGTAAGGAAGAACTTTCCCTACAAAAGTTATTTGTACTCATTTGTGTTTTTTAAGACCTTTTTTTTCCTCCCGCTAGGAAGCTCTTTACCTTCATTTGCTTTCTTCCGCATGCCTTTTAATATTTTGTTTTTATTCAGTCCTTTACTTTCCTTACAAGATATGTCTTCTTTTTCCTCCTCTGACTATTTTCTAGATTGCTGAGTTACTCTCTGGATTTCTGTCAAACAATGTATGGTGCAGTGTTTGGGCTGGCCATATCTTGACTGATTACATATTACCTTGGCTAGATTGCTTATATTTAGATTTCAGAAAAATGAATAATACGTTTGTACCAGTGAATATTTTTGAAGTTGATAAAGAGAGCCTACCGAATATATCTGGAAACTCTCAAATGCATCCCTTCCAGCCACTTGACTCCCATTCTCCTTGGCAGTGAATCCAGCATATAAATAGAGAAATTATCATTCTTATCACTTTGTTCTAAGAATTTATAGATCTTGTTTTTTTTAAAAAAAAAAAAACTTTTTTTAAGGAGTCCCTGAGTGGTAAAAACATGCTTGGCTGCTAACCAAAAGGTTGGTAGTTCAAGTTAACCCAGAAGAGCCTCGGAAGAAAGGCCTGGCAATCTACTTCCAAAAGTCAGTCATTGAAAACCTTATGGAGCACAGTTCTACTCTGACACATGTAGGGTCACCAAGAGTTGGAGTCAACTCAACAGTAGCTGTGGGTTTTTTAAAATTAATCTCCCCAAGAGGAGCTTTGTTTTCTCTTACTGCAAAAAACCAGCCTGATGCTGCAGTTAACAGTTGACTCTTTACATCAGACTGACTTGAATTCCATCTCCAGCTCCACCATTTATTAGATGCATGACCATTTTACAAACAAAATAGCTGAGGCTTAGACCTTACTTATAAACGTGATATTAAACATTGTGTGTAAAGCTGTAAACTTTCACCTAAAGCACAATTAAAAAGAAAAAACAATGCATGTAAAATGCTTACTGTGTAAAATGTTTTAATATGAAGCCCAATTGATATATGTTAGTGACCATCATTACTATTATTCTGATCCATAAAAGTTTACATTTTTCAGATAGGGTGGCCAGAGAAGACTCCTTAGAGGAGGAGCGTGAAAGATTGTTACAGTACGGCCTCGGTGAGCCGTTGTTGTTGTTAGCTCAGGGAATTGAACCCGATGTCTCCGATATGGAAGGCAAGAATTCTACCACTACACTACCACTGCCCCCAAAAGTTTACATTTTTAATATTCTTGCATTATTTGACATTGTTGAACTAGAACTCTGAAATAATATTTTTACCTTAGTCAGACTAAATTGCTTTATGTGTGTGGTAGGGGAGGCAGAATATATGCATTATATATTATACACATAGATGCATATACAGATATGCACATACACAAGTATGTATATAATTATATATACATAAATATATGTAGATATCATATACATATATGTTTCCATTATCTGGCTTGAGATGTGATTTTAATAATACAATGACTAAAATTATTCAAAACTTAAAATTTGTTTTAAAGCTACAACGAGCCATCCAGGAGCATCCAGTTGTTCTGCTGCCTAGTCATCGCAGTTACATTGACTTTCTGATGTTGTCTTTTCTTTTATACAACTATGATTTACCTGTGCCAGTCATAGCAGCAGGAATGGGTAAGTGTTTTTTTTTCTACTTCTTGTTTATTATAAAAATCAAAATGTTCACTGTAATGATTTTAACAATGCCAGGGTATTTGAAGAACTACGTTCCCTTCTTTCTTCCAGTCCCAGTGCTTAACAGTTTGGATTATGTCCTTTCATGCTGTGTTTTACTATGCTTTAAACAGACATATACAAGCATATATGCACATAGGGTTTTTGGTTTTGGTGTGCAAAAATGAGACCATATTACCTATATATATTACCTGCCTTTTGCTTTTTTTTTTTTAAATTAATAGAATATCAGTGGCTATCTGGTTCAATAAATACATCTAACATTATTTTTAATGCCTGTATAATGTTCAGCAGTATGGGTGTATCATAATTTAGTAGTTTTGCTACTGAAACAATGCTGCAATATATTTTTTAAATTATTTTATCTCAGTAGTGAAGTCACTCCTGAGGTTCACCCTTCAACCAAAGATTAGACAGGCCCATAAAACAAAATGAGACTAAAGGGGCACACCAGCCCAGGGGCAAGGACTAGAAGGCAGGAGGAGGCAGGAAAGGTGGTAATAGGGAATCCAAGGTCGAGAAGGGGAGAGTGTTGACATGTCATGGGGTTGGTAACCAACGTCACAAAACAACATGTGTACTAGCAGTTTAATGAGAAGCTAGTTTGTTCTGTAAACCTTCGTCTGAAGTACAATAATTTAAAAAAATTAAAAAAAAATCACAAGTCTTAGAAAATTACATTTGGTACAATATCATTTTTTCAAAACTCAAAGACAAAACCATGTACTTGTAAATAAATCTGAGTGCAAAATACAAAAAATATATATATAATTTATTTTTTGTTGTTGATAATATACACGGCAAAAACATACACTAATTCAGATTTCTACAAGTACAATTCAGTGACATTGATCACATTCTTCGAGTTGTGTAACTATTCTCACCCTTCTGTCCTGAGTTATTCTTCCCCCATTAACATAAACTCATTGCCCCCTAAGTTTCCTAGTCTTTCGAGTTGCTGTTGTCAGTTTGATCCCATATAGATAGGTCTTAAAAGAGCACAATGCTCAAGGCAGACATTCTTGACTAGTTAAGCCAAACTGTTGTTTGGTTTTAAGAAGACTTCAGGGGATATTTGTGTGTGTGTGTGAGTGTGTGTGTGAAGTTTTTATTTTGTTTTCTTCTAGGCAGAAGAAGGGTGGAGGGTAAAAAGAGAGATTAATAAAAGGCTTATTTATTTAGACAAAGTATTATTATACGTTGATATTGCTCCTGTTAAAATTTTATATGTAAGTTCCCATCGTTTTGGAGACATCTTTTAGTATGTAATTATTTTAAATATAGACTATTAATTATGTAATTAAAAGCACTTTCACATATCAATGTGTATTCCAGTGAAAAGGAACTTTGAATTCCTCACGTTTTGTAATACAGTCTCTATTTAAGGTAATTTTATATGTAGGCAATAAGTCCCAGAGAGTTCTCTTAGGTCAGGGGATATTTTTGGTTTAAAGTTTAATGATTATCATAGGGCAATAGTTTCAGGGGTTCACCTAACCTCCATGGCTCCGGAAAGTCTGGGGTCCATGAGAATTTGAAATTCTGTTCTGCTTTTTCCTCCTTTTAATCAGGATTCTTCTACAGAATCTTTGATCAAAATGTTCAGTAATAGTCGCCAGGCACCATCCAGTTCTTCTGATCTCATGGTAAAGGAGGCAGTTGTTCATGGAGGCAGTTAGCCACACATTCCATTTCCTCCTCCTCTTCCTGACTCTCCTTCTTCCTCTGCTGCTCCAGATGAATAGAGACCAATTGTTGTGCCTTGGATAGCCACTTGCAAGCTTTTGAGACTCCCGGCACTACACAACGAACTAGGAGGTAGAACAGAAGCACTAAACACTTTATTAGACCAGTTAATTGGGATGTCCCATGAAACCATGACCCTAAACCTCCAAACCAAGGAACCACATCCTATGAGGTGTTTGGTTGTATATAAGCAGCCCCAGCAATTCTGCAATATATTTTTATGTTGGTGCTTTTCTTACTGTAGGATTGATTCCTAAAAGTAGGCTTGCTGAGGCAGATAAATTCTTTATCAACTCACTTTCAAAGTAGCCAGGAAAGTTGTAATGTATATACCTTTGTTAATAAATGCAGTAAACAGTAAGGTAAAAATTGCCAAGAACTGAAGCACTTTAAAAGCATTTTCATCTTTATAAACATGTGAGGAAGTTATTTGAAAATTAGAGATAGTGAGAAGAATGCTTGTTTTAAAACTGTTGATAGAACTCTTCCTGTCATTCTGGACTCCTACTTTATTTAATCTGTTCCGGTAAAAGGAGGTTGGTATATTTACTTGGTGGGAGAAAGGTGAGAGAGCACTAGTTGGACCTGGCTGATCAGAGCATGAAGGGCACATTGTAGCCTGTCATCGGGTTCAGCAGCTGTCTAGCTAATGAGATTGGCATCATGACATTGTTGAGGTCGTCACATTCACTGCTGTTGCCACTTGTCTCTAGCGGGTCTGGCTCTCGGTGCATGGGTTGGCACCCGGTAACCTCTCAGCGACCACCTGGCCCACGAAGTCCCTACTTTTCCATAAGTCTATTAGAGATCATCCCTCATGGATCTTAATCTCATAAGTATAATTATTACAGTATTTTTTACACAAATAATGTGTACCTTCTACAACCGTGCCTTCCCCCCAGGAGGTATTTTCGTAAGCACGCTATGCTAATTTTTTTGTTTTTTTTTTTAAGCAACGTGTAAAAAAAATTGGCATAGCAGTGCTTATGAAAATTCCCTGTGGGGGGAGGGTGCGATTGGCAAGCGAACATAGAAGGTATGCATTATTTGTGTAAAAATACGGTAATATCTTAGGTGTATCTCAGATACATGAAGTCTTGCTTATAAATGTTTGAGTTTAGATCTTTATGGAAAGTGTCAAGGTCTGTAAATAAATATTATCCTTCCTTTAATTTTTAGACTTCCTGGGAATGAAAATGGTTGGTGAGCTGCTACGGATGTCAGGTGCCTTTTTCATGCGGCGCACCTTTGGTGGCAATAAACTCTACTGGGCTGTGTTCTCTGAATATGTAAAAACCATGTTACGGGTAAATGCAAACAATTACCAACTACTTTCAAGCTATATTTTATTT
Organism: Trichechus manatus latirostris; assembly: GCF_000243295.1. NCBI lineage: Eukaryota > Metazoa > Chordata > Mammalia > Sirenia > Trichechidae > Trichechus > Trichechus manatus. Next base: position 7,550,471 of record NW_004443957.1, on the reverse strand, counting down.
TCACTGACGTTTGCTATGAGATTTTCTTTAAATATTTAACTTCTGGATGAGCTGCTTAGTTATTTTTCCCCCTCCAAGGAATGCTTATAACCTCAGTCATCTGTTCAATCTGTGTGGCTCTTTTGTTTCAGTTGCATTGTAAACAGTGTTTATTCAGAGGGCTGGGGAGGGAGCTTGGGAAAAGGAATCAAAAGAAGCATTTATCGCTTTGAGAGTAGGCAATGGGTTTTGTGTTTTGTTTTGTTTGTGTTTTCTCTTTAAAGAATGGTTATGCTCCTGTTGAATTTTTCCTCGAAGGGACAAGAAGCCGCACTGCCAAGACATTGACTCCTAAATTTGGTAGGTCACTTACGGATTAGAAGACTATCCTTTTTGGAAAGGTCATGGAAGCCCCGTAGACACATCCAAACTCCCTGAGGGACTGAATTGCTGGGCGGAGGGCTGTGGGGACCATGGTCTCGGGGAACATCTAGCTCAACTGGCATGACACAGT